>NW_024400621.1:0-25976 GCF_905171765.1 Bufo bufo | reverse complement strand
TATCTGTACTCAGAGAGTTATCACTGTGTTATCTGTGGTGTTACATAGGACTGCAGGTGACATCTACTACATTATCTGTACTCAAAGAGTTATCACTGTTATCTGTGGTGTTACATAGGACTGCAGGTGACATCTACTACATTATATGTACTCTGAGGTATCACTGTGTTATCTGTGGTGTTACATAGGACTGCAGGTGACATCTACTAAATTATCTGTACTCAGAGTTATCACTGTGTTATCTGTGGTGTTACATAGGACTGCAGGTGACATCTACTACATTATCTGCATTTAGAGAGATATCACTGTGTTATCTGTGGTGTTACATAGGACTGCAGGTGACATCTACTACATTATATGTACTGAGAGAGTTATCACTGTGTTATCTGCAGTGTTACATAGGACTGCAGGTGGCATCTACTACATTATCTGTACTCAGAGAGTTATCGGTGTTATCTGTGGTGTTACATAGGACTGCAGGTGACATCTACTACATTATCTGTACTCAGAGAGTTATCACTGTGTTATCTGTGGTGTTACATAGGACTGCAGGTGACATCTACTACATTATCTGTACTCAGAGAGGTATCACTGTGTTATCTGTGGTGTTACATAGGACTGCAGGTGACATCTACTACATTATCTGTACTCAAAGAGTTATCACTGTGTTATCTGAGGTGTTACATAGGACTGCAGGTGACATCTACTACATTATCTGCAATCAGAGAGCTATCACTGTGTTATCTGTGGTGTTACATAGGACTGCAGGTGACATCTACTACATTATCTGTACTCAGAGAGTTATCACTGTGTTATCTGAGGTGTTACATAGGACTGCAGGTGACATCTACTACATTATCTGTACTCAGAGAGTTATCACTGTGTTATCTGAGGTGTTACATAGGACTGCAGGTGACATCTACTACATTATCTGTACTCAGAGAGTTATCACTGTGTTATCTGTGGTGTTACATAGGACTGCAGGTGACATCTACTACATTATCAGTACTCTGAGGTATCACTGTGTTATCTGTGGTGTTACATAGGACTGTAGGTGACATCTACTACATTATCTGTACTCTGAGGTATCACTGTGTTATTTGTGGTGTTACATAGGACTGCAGGTGACATCTACTACATTATCTGTACTCCGAGGTATCACTGTGTTATCTGTGGTGTTACATAGGACTGCAGGTGACATCTACTACATTATCTGCATTTAGAGAGATATCACTGTGTTATCTGTGGTGTTACATAGGACTGCAGGTGACATCTACTACATTATATGTACTCAGAGAGTTATCACTGTGTTATCTGCAGTGTTACATAGGACTGCAGTTGGCATCTACTACATTATCTGTACTCAGAGAGTTATCAGTGTTATCTGTGGTGTTACATAGGACTGCAGGTGACATCTACTACATTATCTGTACTCAGAGAGTTATCACTGTGTTATCTGTGGTGTTACATAGGACTGCAGGTGACATCTACTACATTATCTGTACTCAGAGAGTTATCACTGTGTTATCTGTGGTGTTACATAGGACTGCAGGTGACATCTACTACATTATCTGTACTCAAAAAGTTATCACTGTGTTATCTGAGGTGTTACATAGGACTGCAGGTGACATCTACTACATTATCTGTACTCAGAGTGGTATCACTGTGTTATCTGTGGTGTTACATAGGACTGCAGGTGACATCTACTACATTATCTGTACTCAGAGAGTTATCACAGTGTTATCTGTAGTGTTACATAGGACTGCAGGTTACATCTACTACATTATCTGTACTCAGAGAGTTATCACTGTGTTATCTCTGGTGTTACATAGGACTGCAGGTGACATCTACTACATTATCTGTACTCAAAGAGGTATCACTGCATTATCTGTGGTGTTACATAGGACTGCAGGTGACATCTACTACATTATCTGTACTCAGAAAGTTATCACTGTGTTATCTGTGGTGTTACATAGGACTGCAGGTGACATCTACTACATTATCTGTACTCAGAGAGTTATCACTGTGTTATCTGAGGTGTTACATAGGACTGCAGGTGACATCTACTACATTATCTGTACTCAGAGAGTTATCACTGTGTTATCTGTGGTGTTACATAGGACTGCAGGTGACATCTACTACATTATCTGTACTCAGAGTGGTATCACTGTGTTATCTGTGGTGTTACATAGGACTGCAGGTGACATCTACTACATTATCTGTACTCAGAGAGTTATCACAGTGTTATCTGTAGTGTTACATAGGACTGCAGGTGACATCTACTACATTATCTGTACTCAGAGAGTTATCACTGTGTTATCTGTGGTGTTACATAGGACTGCAGGTGACATCTACTACATTATCTGTACTCAGAGTGGTATCACTGTGTTATCTGTGGTGTTACATAGGACTGCAGGTGACATCTACTACATTATCTGTACTCAGAGAGTTATCACTGTGTTACCTGTGGTGTTACATAGGACTGCAGGTGACATCTACTGCATTATCTGTACTCAGAGAGTTATCACTGTTATCTGTGGTGTTACATAGGACTGCAGGTGACATCTACTACATTATCAGTACTCTGAGGTATCACTGTGTTATCTGTGGTGTTACATAGGACTGCAGGTGACATCTACTACATTATCTGTACTCCGAGGTATCACTGTGTTATCTGTGGTGTTACATAGGACTGCAGGTGACATCTACTACATTATATGTACTCAGAGAGTTATCACTGTGTTATCTGCAGTGTTACATAGGACTGCAGGTGGCATCTACTACATTATCTGTACTCAGAGAGTTATCACTGTGTTATCTGTGGTGTTACATAGGACTGCAGGTGACATCTACTACATTATCTGTACTCAGAGAGTTATCACTGTGTTATCTGTGGTGTTACATAGGACTGCAGGTGACATCTACTACATTATCTGTACTCAGAGGTATCACTGTGTCATCTGAGGTGTTACATAGGACTGCAGGTGACATCTACTACATTATCTGTACTCAGAGAGTCATCACTGTGTTATCTGTGGTGTTACATAGGACTGCAGGTGACATCTACTACATTATATGTACTCAAAGAGTTATCACTGTGTTATCTGTGGTGTTACATAGGACTGCAGGTGACATCTACTACATTATCTGTACTCAAAGAGTTATCACTGTGTTATATGAGGTGTTACATAGGACTGAAGGTGACATCTACTACATTATCTGTACTCAAAGAGTTATCACTGTGTTATCTGAGGTGTTACATAGGACTGCAGGTGACATCTACTACATTATCTGCAATCAGAGAGCTATCACTGTGTTATCTGTGGTGTTACATAGGACTGCAGGTGACATCTACTACATTATCTGTACTCAGAGAGTTATCACTGTGTTATCTGTGGTGTTACATAGGACTGAAGGTGACATCTACTACATTATCTGTACTCAGAGTTATCACTGTGTTATCTGTGGTGTTACATAGGACTGCAGGTGACATCTACTACATTATCTGCAATCAGAGAGCTATCACTGTGTTATCTGAGTTGTTACATAGGACTTCAGGTGACATCTACTACATTATCTGTACTCAGAGAGTTATCACTGTGTTATCTGTGGTGTTACATAGGACTGCAGGTGACATCTACTACATTATCTGCAATCAGAGAGCTATCACTGTGTTATCTGTGGTGTTACATAGGACTGCAGGTGACATCTACTACATTATCTGTACTCAGAGAGTTATCACTGTTATCTGTGGTGTTACATAGGACTGCAGGTGACATCTACTACATTATCTGTACTCAGAGAGTTATCACAGTGTTATCTGTAGTGTTACATAGGACTGCAGGTGACATCTACTACATTATCTGCAATCAGAGAGCTATCACTGTGTTATATGAGGTGTTACATAGGACTGAAGGTGACATCTACTACATTATCTGTACTCAAAGAGTTATCACTGTGTTATCTGAGGTGTTACATAGGACTGCAGGTGACATCTACTACATTATCTGCAATCAGAGAGCTATCACTGTGTTATCTGTGGTGTTACATAGGACTGCAGGTGACATCTACTGCATTATCTGTACTCAGAGAGTTATCACTGTGTTATCTGTGGTGTTACATAGGACTGCAGGTGACATCTACTACATTATCTGTACTCACAGAGTTATCACTGTGTTATCTGAGGTGTTACATAGGACTGCAGGTGACATCTACTACATTATCTGTACTCAGAGAGTTATCACTGTGTTATCTGTGGTGTTACATAGGACTGCAGGTGACATCTACTACATTATCTGTACTCAGAGAGTTATCACTGTGTTATCTGTGGTGTTACATAGGACTGCAGGTGACATCTACTACATTATCTGTACTCAAAGAGTTATCACTGTTATCTGTGGTGTTACATAGGACTGCAGGTGACATCTACTACATTATATGTACTCTGAGGTATCACTGTGTTATCTGTGGTGTTACATAGGACTGCAGGTGACATCTACTAAATTATCTGTACTCAGAGTTATCACTGTGTTATCTGTGGTGTTACATAGGACTGCAGGTGACATCTACTACATTATCTGCATTTAGAGAGATATCACTGTGTTATCTGTGGTGTTACATAGGACTGCAGGTGACATCTACTACATTATATGTACTGAGAGAGTTATCACTGTGTTATCTGCAGTGTTACATAGGACTGCAGGTGGCATCTACTACATTATCTGTACTCAGAGAGTTATCGGTGTTATCTGTGGTGTTACATAGGACTGCAGGTGACATCTACTACATTATCTGTACTCAGAGAGTTATCACTGTGTTATCTGTGGTGTTACATAGGACTGCAGGTGACATCTACTACATTATCTGTACTCAGAGAGGTATCACTGTGTTATCTGTGGTGTTACATAGGACTGCAGGTGACATCTACTACATTATCTGTACTCAAAGAGTTATCACTGTGTTATCTGAGGTGTTACATAGGACTGCAGGTGACATCTACTACATTATCTGCAATCAGAGAGCTATCACTGTGTTATCTGTGGTGTTACATAGGACTGCAGGTGACATCTACTACATTATCTGTACTCAGAGAGTTATCACTGTGTTATCTGTGGTGTTACATAGGACTGCAGGTGACATCTACTACATTATCTGTACTCAGAGAGTTATCACTGTGTTATCTGAGGTGTTACATAGGACTGCAGGTGACATCTACTACATTATCTGTACTCAGAGAGTTATCACTGTGTTATCTGTGGTGTTACATAGGACTGCAGGTGACATCTACTACATTATCAGTACTCTGAGGTATCACTGTGTTATCTGTGGTGTTACATAGGACTGTAGGTGACATCTACTACATTATCTGTACTCTGAGGTATCACTGTGTTATTTGTGGTGTTACATAGGACTGCAGGTGACATCTACTACATTATCTGTACTCCGAGGTATCACTGTGTTATCTGTGGTGTTACATAGGACTGCAGGTGACATCTACTACATTATCTGCATTTAGAGAGATATCACTGTGTTATCTGTGGTGTTACATAGGACTGCAGGTGACATCTACTACATTATATGTACTCAGAGAGTTATCACTGTGTTATCTGCAGTGTTACATAGGACTGCAGTTGGCATCTACTACATTATCTGTACTCAGAGAGTTATCAGTGTTATCTGTGGTGTTACATAGGCCTGCAGGTGACATCTACTACATTATCTGTACTCAGAGAGTTATCACTGTGTTATCTGTGGTGTTACATAGGACTGCAGGTGACATCTACTACATTATCTGTACTCAGAGAGTTATCACTGTGTTATCTGTGGTGTTACATAGGACTGCAGGTGACATCTACTACATTATCTGTACTCAAAAAGTTATCACTGTGTTATCTGAGGTGTTACATAGGACTGCAGGTGACATCTACTACATTATCTGTACTCAGAGAGTTATCCCTGTGTTATCTGTGGTGTTACATAGGACTGCAGGTGACATCTGCTACATTATCTATACTAGGAGAGTTATCACTGTGTTATCTGTGGTGTTACATAGGACTGCAGGTGACATCTACTACATTATCTGTACTCAGAGAGTTATCACTGTGTTATCTGTGGTGTTACATAGGACTGCAGGTGACATCTACTACATTATCTGTACTCAGAGATATCACTGTGTTATCTGTGGTGTTACATAGGACTGCAGGTGACATCTACTACATTATCTGTACTCAGAGAGTTATCACTGTGTTATCTGTGGTGTTACATAGGACTGCAGGTGACATCTACTACATTATCTGTACTCAGAGAGTTATCACTGTGTTATATGTGGTGTTACATAGGACTGAAGGTGACATCTACTACATTATCTGTACTCAGAGAGATGTCACTGTGTTATCTGTGGTGTTACATAGGACTGCAGGTGACATCTACTACATTATCTGTACTCAGAGAGATGTCACTGTGTTATCTGTGGTGTTACATAGGACTGCAGGTGACATCTACTACATTATCTGTACTCAGAGAGTTATCACTGTGTTATCTGTGGTGTTACATAGGACTGCAGGTGACATTTACTACATTATCTGTACTCAGAGAGTTATCACTGTGTTATTTGTGGTGTTACATAGGACTGCAGGTGACATCTACTACATTATATGTACTAAGAGAGTTATCACTGTGTTATATGTGGTGTTACATAGGACTGCAGGTGACATCTACTACATTATATGTACTAAGAGAGTTATCACTGTGTTATATGTGGTGTTACATAGGACTGAAGGTGACATCTACTACATTATCTGTACTAAGAGAGTTATCACTGTGTTATCTGTGGTGTTACATAGGACTGCAGGTGACATCTACTACATTATCTGTACTCAGAGAGATATCACTGTGTTATCTGTGGTGTTACATAGGACTGCAGGTGACATCTACTACATTATCTGTACTCAGAGAGATGTCACTGTGTTATTTGTGGTGTTACATAGGACTGCAGGTGACATCTACTACATTATCTGTACTCAGAGAGTTATCACTGTGTTATCTGTGGTGTTACATAGGACTGCAGGTGACATCTACTACATTATCTGTACTCAGAGATATCACTGTGTTATCTGTGGTGTTACATAGGACTGCAGGTGACGTCTACTACATTATCTGTACTCAGAGAGTTATCACTGTGTTATCTGTGGTGTTACATAGGACTGCAGGTGACATCTACTACATTATCTGTACTCAGAGAGTTATCACTGTGTTATATGTGGTGTTACATAGGACTGAAGGTGACATCTACTACATTATCTGTACTCAGAGAGATATCACTGTGTTATCTGTGGTGTTACATAGGACTGCAGGTGACATCTACTA
The DNA here is from genome assembly GCF_905171765.1 of Bufo bufo. Classification (NCBI taxonomy): domain Eukaryota; kingdom Metazoa; phylum Chordata; class Amphibia; order Anura; family Bufonidae; genus Bufo; species Bufo bufo. Next base: position 18,611 of record NW_024400621.1, on the reverse strand, counting down.
CATTATCTGTACTCAGAGAGATGTCACTGTGTTATCTGTGGTGTTACATAGGACTGCAGGTGACATCTACTACATTATCTGTACTCAGAGAGTTATCACTGTGTTATCTGTGGTGTTACATAGGACTGCAGGTGACATCTACTACATTATCTGTACTCAGAGAGATATCACTGTGTTATCTGTGGTGTTACATAGGACTGCAGGTGACATCTACTACATTATCTGTACTCAGAGTTATCACTATGTTATCTGTGGTGTTACATAGGACTGCAGGTGACATCTACTACATTATCTGTACTCAGAGAGTTATCACTGTGTTATATGTGGTGTTACATAGGACTGAAGGTGACATCTACTACATTATCTGTACTCAGAGAGATGTCACTGTGTTATCTGTGGTGTTACATAGGACTGCAGGTGACATCTACTACATTATCTGTACTCAGAGAGATGTCACTGTGTTATCTGTGGTGTTACATAGGACTGCAGGTGACATCTACTACATTATCTGTACTCAGAGAGTTATCACTGTGTTATCTGTGGTGTTACATAGGACTGCAGGTGACATTTACTACATTATCTGTACTCAGAGAGTTATCACTGTGTTATATGTGGTGTTACATAGGACTGCAGGTGACATCTACTACATTATATGTACTAAGAGAGTTATCACTGTGTTATATGTGGTGTTACATAGGACTGCAGGTGACATCTACTACATTATATGTACTAAGAGAGTTATCACTGTGTTATATGTGGTGTTACATAGGACTGAAGGTGACATCTACTACATTATCTGTACTAAGAGAGTTATCACTGTGTTATCTGTGGTGTTACATAGGACTGCAGGTGACATCTACTACATTATCTGTACTCAGAGAGATATCACTGTGTTATCTGTGGTGTTACATAGGACTGCAGGTGACATCTACTACATTATCTGTACTCAGAGAGATGTCACTGTGTTATTTGTGGTGTTACATAGGACTGCAGGTGACATCTACTACATTATCTGTACTCAGAGAGTTATCACTGTGTTATCTGTGGTGTTACATAGGACTGCAGGTGACATCTACTACATTATCTGTACTCAGAGATATCACTGTGTTATCTGTGGTGTTACATAGGACTGCAGGTGACGTCTACTACATTATCTGTACTCAGAGAGTTATCACTGTGTTATCTGTGGTGTTACATAGGACTGCAGGTGACATCTACTACATTATCTGTACTCAGAGAGTTATCACAGTGTTATCTATGGTGTTACATAGGACTGCAGGTGACATCTACTACATTATCTGTACTCAGAGAGATATCACTGTGTTATCTGTGGTGTTACATAGGACTGCAGGTGACATCTACTACATTATCTGTACTCAGAGAGATGTCACTGTGTTATCTGTGGTGTTACATAGGACTGCAGGTGACATCTACTACATTATCTGTACTCAGAGAGTTATCACTGTGTTATCTGTGGTGTTACATAGGACTGCAGGTGACATCTACTACATTATCTGTACTCAGAGAGATATCACTATGTTATCTGTGGTGTTACATAGGACTGCAGGTGACATCTACTACATTATCTGTACTCAGAGAGTTATCACTGTGTTATCTGTGGTGTTACATAGGACTGCAGGTGACATCTGCTACATTATTTGTTTAAAAAAAGGGGCGTGGTCACAGGTTGGGGGGGTGCAATACTTGGCTTGCCCCGGGTGCTGGCAGCCCACGCTACAATCTGGCTTTAACTGGCAGATAACATGTTTGGTGACTTGATTTCCTTTAAATGGTGGAGTTGGAAAGTACAACTTGTCCTGCAAAAAACCAGGGCTCATTCAGCTTTGTGAACGGAAAAATAAAGTTATGGCCCTGGGAAGGCGGGGAGCGCAAAACGAAAACTGAAAGGTAAAAAACCTCCAAGGTAGAAGGGGTTAATTGCAAAATTCTACGGAGTGCTGCTAATTAATTTTGGTACTGTGACCGGGAAAGCGGGCGCAACAAGACCGGGCGAGACGCCATGTCCAGTGTTATCTGTCCAGGAGAAGGGCATTCAGCAGATTGTCAGGGTGGCAGCTGCTCATCAGTGGAGGAGACCACACAGTATGGGGGGGAGCAATCACTCCTCCCTATACAGACTCCTTGTTTACATGGTACGATCTGCTGCCGACACAGACAAGCGTTTAGCTCATTTATCTAGTAATCAGCGGCACGTGTACACCGCCAGATAATCCGTTATGAGCGTTCCTATGAACCCCCGTTAGTGTCTGTCGGATTCTCTTTACGAACAGAGATGGCCTTGCGGTTCGCCCGGCGGTCGTTTCGCGGCGAACTTTGCGTGTTCACGATTCGCCGAAGATGCGAACATATGGAGAGATTCGTGCCCGCCATATTCTTTTACATTGTGAAGAACTTTGACCCATGACACATCCATCAGGTGGTACAGGACAGCCAATGGAGACGTTTCAGCATATGGACACACCCCCTACCTTATAAATAGACCAGATCTGGCCGCCATTTTACATTCAGTGTTTTGCCAGTGTAGGGAGAGGTTGCTGCGTGGAGCAGGGACAGGCTGTAAGGGACACCAAACGCTCGCTAATAGGGCCACAAAAGTCCTTGTAAGCACTAGTATAGGTGCGCTATCGATAGGTGTGATACACAGAGGGTGCGATATACTTATAATATACTTTTATAATGAGTCAAGAACACATAGATCTATATAGTGATCACCTGGAAGTCAGGGGCCTAGGGGCTCGGGGCTTACTAGGGCCATTTTATATAGGGTGAGGTTCCGGACGGGGTCGCTCTTATCAGGGCGGGTGCTCTGTGGTTAGGCTATCAGGGCCAGAATAGCCCCCCCTGTAGGGCAATATCAGGGACAGTTCTTTGCCCCCCTGTCCTTCAATACCACATCATCATCTAGCCCAGGGATGGATGGTTTTTGCTTTCCCTCCGGGATTCATCGATGTGCACTGGAACCCCCCGGATTGTGGTCGGACATATGGCTTCTGATTTGGTGCCGCCGAGCGCATGTTATTGCCGACCACATCTACGCTTTTTGGTTAACTTTAATAATTTAATTTATTTTCATTTTGAGGGATATCTTTTCCATTCACACGTCCGCAAAAATGGGTCTGCATCCGTTCTGCAATTATTGCGGAACGGGTGCAAACCTATTCATTTTCAATGGGAAAATGTGCTGTCCGCATCCGCGAATCCGCATCTGTGCTTCCGTTTCCGCAAAAAAATAGAACATGTCAAATTCTTGTCCGCAATTGCAGACAAGATTAGGTATTTTCTATTCTAGTGCCGGAGATGTGCGGTCCGCAAATTGCGGAATGCACATTGCCGGTGTCCGTGTTTGGCGGATCCACAAAACACTCACGGACGTGTGAATGGACCCTCATAGTAACATTATTAAAGGTTACGTTTTATCTTCATGTATATTCTAATGGATTGCCTTCCGTGTACAATGTTATAATATACTTTCTATGTTAGACGGTATATTATAGCGCATTTGTATTGTGCGGCAGTCGTGTGCGGTTCTGCTGCGATACTGCAGGTATATAGCGGGACGAGCGTTATTGGGACAAATCATTTCTACTGGTGTCATATACCAGTCGCCCCCCCAAAAAACTGATTGAAGCGGAGTGTTACATACCAATATACTTTCTCTATAGTGCATTTGCGCATGCGCGTACGCGAAAATTACATTGCCGATATTTCGCATTGAAAACAAAAATCAATGGAGATCGCAATTCGTACAATCCATCTGGTGTCACTGTCCATGTTGTGGGACTATTTGTGCACTTCTAGTAATTATTTCTTGGCTGCAAATATGAGCTGAAGGTTTTTCAGGTTCGTCTCCCATTAAAATGAATGAACTTGCGGTTCTCAAACATTTGATCGCATTCGCGAACCATCCCGGCAGATGTTTGTCCATCACAATTTACAAACTTTACTGGTGCTCTGAGGGTTTTAGCTGGCCTCTCAGAGCAACACTTTGGTCATAAGCATATAAATAAAAATAGTTTTTTTGCAGAAATGAGGCCGTAGATATTGATAATAAAGGTATCGTTTTTATCATCGTCCTCAAACCTACCAGGTTATCTGCCTGGTTTAATAGGGTTGATCATGCTGACAGGTGTCAGACCAGCATCTATTTCAATGGACTGGCCCCGGTAGTCCGTCAGAAGATTCTTTGGTTGCGAAGCTTGGCCACATACTGCTGGATCCAGGTCAGATAGTTATGGTGCCAGGTATGTTTTACATCGAGGCTTATCAACCAGGTCGGCCCATAGGAGGGCACGGCAAAGTGTGAACCCCAACAGGAATGGAGTTTTAAAATCTAGCAGATCAAAAAAATGTCTAGATAAGTCCAAGCACTCGGAGTATAGACAAAAAATAATAATTAAGGATCGCTTCTGGAGGTGATATTAGAAGAAAGACTGCAATGGGTCTGATGTCGAAAAGCATTGGGACGATACATCTTCCAGACCTTTTATCACATCCCATGCTAAATCCATAGGCATCAGTATGGAGTCGGTCTCCCCCGTGCAGCTACAACATGTTCCACTCTTCTGGGAAGAGTTTCTACAACATTTTGGGAGTGTGCCTGGGAATTTTTTTCATTTGTCTAAAATAACTTTTGTGAGGTCAGACACTGATGGCTGAGAGGGCCTGGCCCTCAATCTCCATTTTAGTTCACGTCAATCGTCTTTGATGGGGTTGTAGCTAATTCTTCTGCAACAAAATCGCCGTCATTCATGGAGCTCGCTTTATGTCCTGGGGCTTAGTCATGCTGGAGCAGAAAAGGGCCTTCTCTAAACTGTTCCCAAAAAATTGAAAGCAATTAGCCAAAATGTCGTGTCTGCTGAAGCATTGACCTTCACTGGAACGAAATGGCCTGAAAAAGATCCCCATAGCATTATCTGTCCTGGACCAGGACAATGCAGTCAGGCAGGTAACGTTCTCATTCTCCAGACTCCTCCATCAGATAGAGAAGAAGACATCTCCAGAGTCCAGTGGCTGCCCCCATACAGTATAATGTCTCCTTGTGGCTGCCCCCATACAGTATACCGTCTCCTTGTGGCTGCCCCCATACAGTATACCGTCTCCTTGTGGCTGCCCCCATACAGTATACCGTCTCCTTGTGGCTGCCCCCATACAGTATAACGTCTCCTTGTGGCCCCCCATACATTATAACGTCTCCTTGTGGCTGCCCCCCATACAGTATAACGTCTCCTTGTGGCTGCCCCCATACAGTATAACGTCTCCTTGTGGCTGCCCCCATACAGTGTAACGTCTCCTTGTGGCTGCCCCCATACAGTATAACGTCTCCTTGTGGCTGCCCCCATACAGTATAACGTCTCCTTGTGGCTGCCCCCATACAGTATAACGTCTCCTTGTGGCTGCCCCCATACAGTATAACATCTCCTTGTGGCTGCCCCCATACAGTATAACGTCTCCTTGTGGCTGCCCCCATACAGTATAACGGCTCCTTGTGGCTGCCCCCATACAGTATAACGTCTCCTTGTGGCCCCCCCATACAGTATAACGTCTCCTTGTGGCTGCCCCCATACAGTATAACGTCTCCTTGTGGCTGCCCCCATACAGTGTAACGTCTCCTTGTGGCTGCCCCCATACAGTGTAACGTCTCCTTGTGGCGGCCCCCATACAGTATAACGTCTCCTTGTGGCTGCCCCCATACAGTATAACGTCTCCTTGTGGCTGCCCCCATACAGTATAACGGCTCCTTGTGGCTGCCCCCATACAGTATAACGTCTCCTTGTGGCCCCCCCATACAGTATAACGTCTCCTTGTGGCCCCCCCATACAGTATAATGTCTCCTTGTGGCTGCCCCCATACAGTGTAACGTCTCCTTGTGGCTGCCCCCATACAGTGTAACGTCTCCTTGTTGCTGCCCCCATACAGTATAACGGCTCCTTGTGGCTGCCCCATACAGTATAACGTCTCCTTGTGGCTGCCCCCATACAGTATAACGTCTCCTTGTGGCCCCCCCATACAGTATAATGTCTCCTTGTGGCCCCCATACAGTGTAACGTCTCCTTGTGGCTGCCCCATACAGTATAACGTCTCCTTGTGGCTGCCCCCATACAGTATAACGTCTCCTTGTGGCTGCCCCCATACAGTATAACGTCTCCTTGTGGCTGCCCCATACAGTATAACGTCTCCTTGTGGCCGCCCCCATACAGTATAACGTCTCCTTGTGGCCCCCCCATACAGTATAACGTCTCCTTGTGGACCCCCCATACAGTGTAACGTCTCCTTGTGGCCGCCCCATACAGTATAACGTCTCCTTGTGGCCGCCCCCATACAGTAGAACGTCTCCTTGTGGCCGCCCCCATACAGTAGAATTTCTCCTTGTGGCTGCCCCCCATACAGTATAACGGCTCCTTGTGGCTGCCCCCATACAGTATAACGTCTCCTTGTGGCTGCCCCCATACAGTATAACGTCTCCTTGTGGCTGCCCCCATACAGTATAACGTCTCCTTGTGGCTGCCCCCATACAGTATAACGTCTCCTTGTGGCTGCCCCCTTACAGTATAACGTCTCCTTGTGGCTGCCCCCATACAGTATAACATCTCCTTGTGGCTGCCCCCATACAGTATAACGTCTCCTTGTGGCTGCCCCCATACAGTATAACATCTCCTTGTGGCTGCCCCCATACAGTATAACATCTCCTTGTGGCTGCCCCCATACAGTATAATGTCTCCTTGTGGCTGCCCCATACAGTATAACGTCTCCTTGTGGCTGCCCCCATACAGTATAACGTCTCCTTGTGGCTGCCCCCATACAGTATACCGTCTCCTTGTGGCTGCCCCCATACAGTATAACGTCTCCTTGTGGCTGCCCCCATTCAGTATAACGTCTCCTTGTGGCTGCCCCCCATACAGTATAACGTCTCCTTGTGGCTGACCCCATACAGTATAACGTCTCCTTGTGGCTGCCCCCATACAGTATAACGTCTCCTTGTGGCTGCCCCCATACAGTATAACGGCTCCTTGTGGCTGCCCCCATACAGTATAACGTCTCCTTGTGGCTGCCCCCATACAGTATACCGTCTCCTTGTGGCTGACCCCATACAGTATAACATCTGCTTGTGGCCCCCATACAGTATAACGTCTCCTTGTGGCTGCCCCCATACAGTATAACGTCTCCTTGTGGCTGCCCCCCATACAGTATAACGTCTCCTTGTGGCTGCCCCCATTCAGTATAACGTCTCCTTGTGGCTGCCCCCATACAGTATAATGTCTCCTTGTGGCTGCCCCCATACAGTATACCGTCTCCTTGTGGCTGCCCCCATACAGTATAACGTCTCCTTGTGGCTGACCCCATACAGTATAACGTCTCCTTGTGGCTGCCCCCATACAGTATAACATCTCCTTGTGGCTGCCCCCATTCAGTATAACGTCTCCTTGTGGCTGCCCCCATACAGTATAACGTCTCCTTGTAGCTGCCCCCATACAGTATAACGTCTCCTTGTGGCTTCCCCCATACAGTATAATGTCTCATTGTGGCTGCCCCCATACAGTGTAACATCTCCTTGTGGCTGCCCCCATACAGTATAACGTCTCCTTGTGGCTGCCCCCATACAGTATAATGTCTCATTGTGGCTGCCCCCATACAGTGTAACATCTCCTTGTGGCTGCCCCATACAGTATAACGTCTCCTTGTGGCTGCCCCCATACAGTATAATGTCTCATTGTGGCTGCCCCCATACAGTATAACATCTCCTTGTGGCTGCCCCCCATACAGTATAACATCTCCTTGTGGCTGCCCCATACAGTATAACATCTCCTTGTGGCTGCCCCCCATACAGTGTAACGTCTCCTTGTGGCTGCCCCCATACAGTATAACGTCTCCTTGTGGCTGCCCCCATACAGTATAACGTCTCCTTGTGGCTGCCCCATACAGTATAACGTCTCCTTGTGGCTGCCCCCATACAGTATAACGTCTCCTTGTAGCTGCCCCCATACAGTATAACGTCTCCTTGTGGCTGCCCCCATACAGTATAACGTCTCCTTGTGGCTGCCCCCATACAGTATAACGTCTCCTTGTGGCTGCCCCATACAGTATAACATCTCCTTGTGGCTGCCCCCATACAGTATAACGTCTCCTTGTGGCTGCCCCCATACAGTATAACGTCTCCTTGTGGCTGCCCCCATACAGTATAACGTCTCCTTGTGGCTGCCCCCATACAGTATAACGTCTCCTTGTGGCTGCCCCCATACAGTATAACGTCTCCTTGTGGCTGCCCCCATACAGTATAACGTCTCCTTGTGTTTTTTTTTCTTTTAAACTGGTATTTATCGCGATAAATTTCTTAATATCGTTATCGTCTGAATATTTTTGATATCGCCCAACCCTAGGCCGGAGCCTTTTCGCCATACGTGTGTGTGTGCCTTCATGTAACCCCACCACTTTGCTAACAGCTAGGTCATAATAGCCTAGATGGTTGGAAATTTGTCAAAATGACGATCCTGCTTCCATCAGTCCAATGATATGTGCTCCCCCTCAGTAGGCAAAGGGTCTTTCAGGGCGTCAGAGGCATGTCTATCATTCAACGATCTCTCACCAAGAGGTACACTACCCTAAAGTAGCCTCTGAGAGACTTTTTATAGGGCAGAGGGGAATGCCTTTTATGTCGTTTTGTGGTAACACCTAGGAGGTCATTAATTAAACAGAAATACGCCTAGGAGTTGGACTATGGAGTGTAATGCGGTGTCTTTCCTCCGAGATGAAATTGCTGCGATCCACAAGTGGCCGGAACGCTATTCCTGATAAGGCCGCGCCGATGTTTTCCAGTAAAGTTCACAGTTATTTCAGCACCCACCGTCTGCGCCAGTAACTTGTGTCTTGATGACATCGTAACTTCACGAGGATAGCACAGGCCTGTGAGTCAACGAGCAGCGACGACATAGTAGCGGTGTCGTAGCTGTACTCGCTGATCTCTGGCACCATCAGCCGCGCCATCAGGGGCTCCCTGGGATACTGGGCCCCCATTCTCGGTGAGGGACACATACAGATATAATAGTTATCCCCTAAGATGTGGAGGCGCTCTATAGGACTCCACCAGGAGCCATGAATGCAGATGCCGGAAGAAGTGCATACATTACATGTGGTACACAAGTGTCTCTGCGGTCCACAAATTGCGAATCCGTAAAAACGCGGACGCCGGCCATGCGCATGCTGCTATTTTATTTTCACCTCCTACTTTGTAAAACGGACAAGTATAGGACATGTTCTATTTTTTTGCTGGTCCGCAGAGTTTATGAGGCCTGAACAAAATAGAAAAGTCTCCATTACAAATATATAAACTGAGAGAATCTGCCGGCCTATAGCTATAGGAAGCTGGTATACATGGTGGGCATGGATCAGGCCTCCCCATCTATGCACTGACAATACAGGGGGCGCTCTAAACACCTCCTGGGTGCAGGGACCTCAGAGTCAGAGCATTGAGGATAGCAGAGCGCAACCTACAACTCGCAGTCCTGGGCTAGTCCATATACAAGAAGTGTCCAGTCTTCTCTAACATACAGTCCCATGTAAATAACATCACTCCCTCCATTCTTCTAACATACAGTCCCATGTAAATAACCTCCCCCCCTCCAGTCTTCTCTAACATACAGTCCCATGTAAATAACATCACTCCCTCCCTCCAGTCTTCTCTAACATACAGTCCCATGTAAATAACATCACTCCCTCCATTCTTCTAACATACAGTCCCATGTAAATAACCTCCCCCCCTCCAGTCTTCTCTAACATACAGTCCCATGTAAATAACATCACTCCCTCCCTCCAGTCTTCTCTAACATAGTCCCATGTAAATAACATCACTCCCTCCATTCTTCTAACATACAGTCCCATGTAAATAACCTCCCCCCCTCCAGTCTTCTCTAACATACAGTCCCATGTAAATAACATCACTCCCTCCATTCTTTTTTAACATACAGTCCCATGTAAATAACATCCCTCCCTCCAGTCTTCACTAAGATACAGTCCCCAGTAAATAACATCCCTCCCTCCAGTCTTTACTAACATACAGTCCCATGTAAATAACATCACACCCTCCAGTCTTCACTAAGATACAGTCCCCAGTAAATAACATCCCTCCCTCCAGTCTTTACTAACATACAGTCCCATGTAAATAACATCCCTCCCTCCAGTCTTCTTTAACTTACAATCCCATGTAAATAACATCCCTCCCTCCAGTCTTTACTAACATACAGTCCCATGTAAATAACATCCCTCCCTCCAGTCTTCTTTAACTTACAATCCCATGTAAATAACATCACTCCACTCCCTCCAGTCTTCTCTAACATACAGTCCCATGTAAATACCATCACTCCCCCCTCCAGTCTTCTCTAACATACAGCCCCATGTAAATAACATCTCCCCCTCCTTCCAGTCTTTACTAACATACAGTCCCATGTAAATAACATCACTCCCTCCAGTCTTCACTAACATACAGTCCCATGTAAATAACATCACTCCCTCCAGTCTTCTCTCACATACAGTCCCATGTAAATAACATCACTCCCTCCAGTCTTCTCTCACATACAGTCCCATGTAAATAACATCACTCCCTCCAGTCTTCTCTAACATACAGCCCCATGTAAATAACATCCCCCTTCCTTCCAGTCTTCTCTAACATACAGTCCCATGTAAATAAAATCACTCCCCTCCCTCCAATCTTCGCTAACTTACAGTCCCATGTAAATAGCATCACTCCCCTCCCTCCAGTTTTCTCTAACATACAGTCCCATGTAAATAACATCCCCCCAGTCCTCTCTAACATACAGTCCCATGTAAATAACATCACTCCCCTCCCTCCAGTCTTCTCTAACATACAGTCCCATGTAAATAACATCCCCCCAGTCCTCTCTAACATACAGTCCCATGTAAATAACATCACTCCCTCCCTCCAGTCTTCCCTAACATACAGTCCCATGTAAATAACATCACTCCCTCCCTCCAGTCTTCCCTAACATACAGTCCTATGTAAATAACATCACACCCCCTCCAGTTTTCTCTAACATACAGTCCCATGTAAATAACATCACACCCCCTCCAGTTTTCTATAACATACAGTCCCATGTAAATAACATCACACCCCCTCCAGTTTTCTCTAACATACAGTCCATATAAATCACTGAGAGAAATGCACCAAACGGATATGTCACTGACTAAACTAGCTGGTCATGCAAGCAGATATTAAAAGCTGAGACTTTCGCCAATATGTTCCTGTCAGGAAAATATCGGAGCCCTTCATTGCACCACGTCACGGTCACTCAGCATGGCAAAGGGTCCTACCACTACGCTACCTATGGTGTGAACACGGTCTGAAGGTGATGTGATCCAGCTCACAGCCAGGCTTCCACACAAATGCCTAGCAGGACAGCCAGTGCAATGTGAACAAAGCCAAGGCTGCAAGCCACACCCATATCAGACCATGTGATGGAGGATTCCAGGTGCAAAGGAATGTTCAATTGCTCGGGATGGTCGTTTGCTGCGGTCCACATGCGGTGGGACTGCTCCCCCAATGAGAAACACGCTACAGTGTTTGGGGTTTGAGCAGTTCCACCATATTGGCCACTGCAATTCTACAGTGATTTTGTTCTAACATACAGTCCCATGTAAATAACATCACCCCACCAGTCTTCTCTAACATACAGTCCCATGTAAATAACACCCCCCAGTCCTCTCTAACATACAGTCCCATGTAAATAACATCCCTCCCTCCAGTCTTCTCTAACATACAGTCCCATGTAAATAACATCACTACCCTCCCTCCAGTCTTCTCTAACATACAGTCCTATGTAAATAACATCACTCCCTCCAGTCTTCTCTCACATACAGTCCCATGTAAATAACATCACTCTCCCTCCAGTCTTCTCTAACATACAGTCCCATGTAAATAACATCACTCCCTCCAGTCTTCTCTAACATACAGTCCCATGTAAATAACCTCCGGCACTTCAGCTGTGGTAGAACTACGACTCCCAAGATGTACACTTGTTTGGCTGTTCTCAGAACTCCATAGAAATGAATGGAGCATGCTGGGAGTTGTAGTTTCACTACAGCTGGAGCTCCGGAGGTCGGCCATCACTCTTCTTTTCACCACGCCTATCTCAGAGTCACATGACCTAAACCTCAGGGCAGGCCATACATTCTAGGCATTACCCAGTATAATATAACACAGCTGCTGTTTTTTTATTCCTCGGAGTCTCCACCCCTTCAAGTGACATCACCCTCAACCCCCCCCTCCCCCCCCCCCCGGGTCACATGACCAGTGTGTAGAGAGCAGTAGGAGGAGGAGGAGGGGTGTGAAGTAGAGAGGATGCTGGATTAGAGACGTGAAGGGTAAGTGACCGGAGATCCTGCCTTGTGTCCTGCACTTGTGACTACAACCCCCATCATGCTGCAGGATGAGCGCTGACTGGAGCTCCTAGCTGTGGATATGGAAGCTGCCAGTAGTGGAGGAGAGGAGAGGAGCAGACAGGAGATGATCGGGGGACCAGACTGGGGAGGAGAGGGGATCTGTGAGCGAGGGGCGGCTCAGGGGCAGGAGGGCATGGTGAGCCAGGTGACCAGAGGGGCCCATAGCTCGTAATGCTGTAGAGGGGCTCGTAGCTAGAGATGCCATTGAGGGGCCCAGAGATAGTGGAGGGGCCTTAGGTAGCAGCTCTGCTTAGGGCCCGGTGATGTTTCCAGGACAGTGCTCTGGTAGATGTCCTGACTCCTGTACAGAGAGACGACAGCTTCTCCTGCTGAACCCCCTGTACCCCGATGTTCTCTGCCTCCTGCTGTATCTGAGGACCACATCAAGGGCTGACATTGCCGCCCTCCGTTTGTTCTGTATATAACTGGCCCGTGTACAGGCGCCAGAGATCGCCGCTGAACGAGCAGATGCACCAAAAATAATTTTCTGGGCACAGAGTCTCCTGCATAACGACGGGTCTGCAACCCAGACGTAATGATCTCTATAGGGACAAGCCATCACCGTAGTGATCATACAGCCGAGATGATTGATTCATGTAAATGCCGCTTCTTCTCCTCCACTGATGATCGGGCAATTATCAGGAATGTTTGGTTCGTTACCAACAATTTCCTGAAATTGCTGTGTAAAAGGACCATAACACAATAAATCTTGTGAGTTTCCTCTCTCAGGCCTCAGATCTGAATTAAAGTGGTTATCCGACTTTTTGTAACTGATAACCTGTAACTCTTCGGTGGGGGTCCGGAGCAGACAATCAGTTTCTGATGACCCGTTCATTAGATAGGTCATAAGTTACAAACATTTAGATAACCCCTTTAACTGATACTTTAAGTAATTCATGAATTTTACAACCACTGAGGGGTAGAGGACACCAGTCTTTATACAGGACTCCCAGGTAAAGTCTTCTTTGTAAGAAGATGGTCCTTTGAATCAGTGACCGACCAAGGATTGAGAAGAACAGGAGCCACATGGCTGCAGAGATAATAGACCTCGTCCTGGAGATCATCTCCTTGATAACTGGAGAGGTGAGAGTCTCACATGACATCACTCTTATCTCTAGTAATAAACCAGGTAAATGTCTGGAAAGGTGGAGGCTTCTTAGAATCTCTGTAGTGATCGGCGTCTCCTCATACACAGGATTACACAGTAGTGAAGAAGTCGTCTGATGAGTGTGTGACACCTCGTGTGTCAGGAGGACGGAGCAGGACCCAGAGCCTCATCACCGAGCCTCCACCTCATTCACTGATACATGAGCAGAAGATCCTAGAACTTACCAACAGGATCACTGACCTGCTGAGAGGTGAGTGCTGCTGGGAATGCTGGGACATTATACAATAACGCCAAGGGAGGTGTCTGATAATGACCGTATCATTGTGTTGTCAGGTTCCTATAAGGTGTCATGATGTCGTTGTCTATTTCTCCATGGAGGAGTGGGAGTATTTAGAAGGACACAAGGATCTGTACACGGACGTCATGATGGAGAATCACCAGTCCCTCACATCACCAGGTAAGAGGAGACCTTCCTCATAGAGGAGAGTCCAGGTTTAGGGTCACCTAGACTCACCCCTCATCTGATCATCACATATAGACAATGTATTCAGTCATTGTGTGTATTTCCTATAGATGGATCCAGTCAGAGAAATCCACCAGAGAGATGTCCTAGTCCTCTACATTCCCCGGACTGTTCAGAGGAAAAGCCAAATGTCCCACTGTATGATCAGGTAGGTGAAGCTGAGATTCCTGTAGATTCTGTGTAGGTTGATGTAATGAAGCTTTCTCCTCATCTTCTCCAGCAGTGGGGTGGACGCTCTATGTGATGATGGTGGTGGCTGTGGTCGGTCGTGGCTACAAGTGGTTTCTCGTTTCATAGTAGAATGCGTTAAACTTCCACTTGTTTGGACATTGACTCGGCCACTGATATTAAGTGGGGATACATGTAAAGTTCTGCAGTGTAGATGTAAATCATGGACTAAATGGCAGCACAATGCCAATCAGCTGCTTCTAAGGGGAGCAGGCATTGACTCAGGAGTTATGGACATAATCTTACTGCTTGACAAATCATTAGTGCAGCCTCCTCTAGAATGTGCAGTTCAGTTCTGGGGGCCACAGGCGTCTATTAAGGAGGAAATTATTATACAAATATAGAAATGTGAAAAATGCACTGAGCAGCTTTATACAGCAAGGAAACCCGAAGATGGTAAAGTGGCTATTCTTCTTGTCTCTCATGTCCTTAATGTGTGATCCTTGCAGGAAAGTGATGGAAGTGGAAGGACGAGTGGCCTGGAGAACCCCACATCAATGTCAGTGACTGGTAAGAGCCTTTCATAAATCCTGGGTTTTCTTCTGCCCTTATACATTGCAGGCTGAGTTTACAGGAAACCTTCTCCCTTCTCCAATGGAGGAGATGTAGATGGAGTAGATCCCGGCTGATCGTTCCTGAGTTCCTCGTCCAGTGAGGTGGATCAGTGATGTCCACATGTTTTACTTTTAAGGCTCAGAGGAATATTATTTCATACTTTCTCTTCTCGGCCATTTCAGGCTAGAGATACAAGGACTGTACATGTCTTTATTAATGAGGTAACTGATGGAAAGTCCAGAAAAATGTCTTCCTCGTGGTCCTCATTATTACTATCCTGGTTAATAAGTCATTTAGAGCCCCATCGTCCATCATATTCCTTGTCACTGGTAAAATGTGATAGAAATGGGTAAAAAGTGCCGTACAGATAACAGAAATAATGTCAGAGGGAAGGTTACATGATACCATTATGTGGGAGTTTACATGGGCAGATGTCCGCATGTCCGTTCCGCAGAAAATAGAACATGTCCTATTATTGTCATTATTACGGACAAGGAGTGTTCTATTAGGAACCAGCCCTTTGGTTCCACAAAATGCGGAATGCACACAGCCAGTATCCATGTTTTGCCAGTCTGCAATTTGCAGAGCACAAAATGGCCAACAGTCGTGTGCATGAGCCCTAAATACGGGAGAAAAGAAATCTTATCTTTTAACACAGATTACAGCTGGTTTACTGAGACAATAGGTCGTTAATTAGATTTAACTAATTTCCAGACAGTGAGATTGGGGCAGTGTAGTTTCACTTTGAACTCAGTGAGTGCTACAGCAGCATTTAAAGCTATAGTACTAAACTTTTATTAATGTGGTTCACCGCCATGCATATCACATAGATCAATGTCATGGACCCAAATCTTTTACAATCCTAATCCCGGCGCTGTACTCTCCGATGCATGTTGTATTGTCCTGGACTGTGTCCAATTGACCATTAAAAGGGTTGGCCACTTTCTGGCTCCTGATGACAGATGTGTGTGTAAGATGACCAATGACAATAATCTAACCCTTGTTGATATTCTGTGCCATTAGCTATGTTTTATAACCCATGTCCGCATAGAGGTCCTGTCCATTATATGGCCGCTGACGGAGGATCATGTGACAAGGCACTTTTCTCCATTCGGACACACTACACCTGCACTGAACTCCAGGGGCCTAATTAGAAATGATTGGGGCCCCCCAGCTACTTTGCTGCAGTCACCTTCTCCCATTCTACCACAACTCAAGCGGTTAGTCAGGATCACCCATGCTCACCATACAATCCCCATCCGCTCGGTCATATAACAAATATGAAAATAAAATAACCAGCAGGGTTGGATGTTTTGCAATTCCGGGGTCACGGTTGCGGCAACCTGCAAGTTACACTGTGACACAATTAGTTTTAGTGGCTACGCTTCGATCCTTACCCGTGTCACAGCTGGCGTGCCCAAGATTGTCGTGTAGCCTCTTGCACACGACTGTATCCGTTTTGCCAGAAGCTGGGGATAAAGGTCACCTCCTAACAATTCCCTACCAGCTCTCCCTGGACTTCTGTGCCCACGTTCAGACCCTAAAGGTCGGAATCAACGTGCCCCTGTGCATAAGGCTGAAGATTCCCTAAAGTCCCTAAGATGGTGAAAAGGGGGAAAGAGGCAGCCTGCTTCCTAAGGTCCATGAGTAGACAGGTGTCTCTCTAACAGCCTAGACAGAACACAAAAAGGAAACCAAAACCAACGTATGTTGTAGCAGAGCAGAAACAGCAAATCCACCTTTCCTCAGAGCAAGATAGAAGCTATAACCCGCAGAGGACACTGGGAAGGGGCGTAATTTAAACTCACACAAACGACCCCACCCAGTGCACCTGAAAGGAGGCGAATACAGCTCAACTCCAAACCCAAAACAAACAAAAAAGCTACACACGTTCTGCTAACCTGGCAGACCTCCGCACATAACCTGAGCAGGGCATGACAGTACCCCCCCCCCCCCCCCCTTCTACAGGTGACCTCCGGACACCCCGGCCGAACTTTATCCGGGTGGGCCCTGTGAAACGCCCTCACCAGTTGGCTGGCATTAACCACCTCAGCCCCCAGTGCTTAAACCCCCTGAAAGACCAGGCCACTTTTTACACTTCTGACCTACACTACTTTCACCGTTTATTGCTCGGTCATGCAACTTACCACCCAAATGAATTTTACCTCCTTTTCTTCTCACTAATAGAGCTTTCATTTGGTGGTATTTCATTGCTGCTGACATTTTTACTTTTTTTGTTATTAATCGAAATTTAACGATTTTTTTGCAAAAAAATGACATTTTTCACTTTCAGTTGTAAAATTTTGCAAAAAAAACGAGATCCATATAGAAATTTTGCTCTAAATTTATAGTTCTACATGTCTTTGATAAAAAAAAAATGTTTGGGTAAAAAAAAAATGGTTTGGGTAAAAGTTATAGCGTTTACAAACTATGGTACAAAAATGTGAATTTCCGCTTTTTGAAGCAGCTCTGACTTTCTGAGCACCTGTCATGTTTCCTGAGGTTCTACAATGGCCAGACAGTACAAACACCCCACAAATGACCCCATTTCGGAAAGTACACACCCTAAGGTATTCGCTGATGGGCATAGTGAGTTCATAGAACTTTTTATTTTTTGTCACAAGTTAGCGGAAAATGATGTTTTTTTTTTTTTTTTTTTTCTTACAAAGTCTCATATTCCACTAACTTGTGACAAAAAATAAAAACTTCTATGAACTCACTATGCCCATCACGAAATACCTTGGGGTCTCTTCTTTCCAAAATGGGGTCACTTGTGGGGTAGTTATACTGCCCTGGCATTCTAGGGGCCCAAATGTGTGGTAAGGAGTTTGAAATCAAATTCTGTAAAAAATGACGAGTGAAATCCGAAAGGTGCTCTTTGGAATATGGGCCCCTTTGCCCACCTAGGCTGCAAAAAAGTGTCACACATCTGGTAGCTCTGTATTCAGGAGAAGTTGAGGAATGTGTTTTGGGGTGTCTTTTTACATATACCCATGCTGGGTGAGATAAATATCTTGGTCAAATGCCAACTTTGTATAAAAAAATGGGAAAAGTTGTCTTTTGCCAAGATATTTCTCTCACCCAGCATGGGTATATGTAAAAAGACACCCCAAAACACATTCCCCACCTTCTCCTGAGTACGGAGATACCAGATGTGTGACACTTTTTTGCAGCCTAGGTGGGCAAAGGGGCCCATATTCCAAAGAGCACCTTTCGGATTTCACAGGTCATTTTTTACAGAATTTGATTTCAAACTCCTTACCACACATTTGGGCCCCTAGAATGCCAGGGCAGTATAACTACCCCACAAGTGACCCCATTTTGGAAAGAAGACACCCCAAGGTATTTCGTGAGGGGCATGGCAAGTTCCTAGAATTTTTTATTTTTTGTCACAAGTTAGTGGAAAATGATGATTTTTTTTTTTTTTTTTTTTTTTCATACAAAGTCTCATATTCCACTAACTTGTGACAAAAAATAAAAACTTCCATGAACTCACTATGCCCATCAGCGAATACCTTGGGGTCTCTTCTTTCCAAAATGGGGTCACTTGTGGGGTAGTTATACTGCCCTGGCATTTTAGGGGCCCAAATGTGTGGTAAGGAGTTTGAAATCAAATTCTGTAAAAAATGACGAGTGAAATCCGAAAGGTGCTCTTTGGAATATGGGCCCCTTTGCCCACCTAGGCTGCAAAAAAGTGTCACACATCTGGTATCTCCGTATTCAGTAGAA
>NW_024400620.1:0-21967 GCF_905171765.1 Bufo bufo | reverse complement strand
CGTTGCCGATCTCCGTGTTTCTGAGTCAGTACAGCAGTGTTATGCACCTGCATTTCAGAACAGAACAAACAGAAAGGTTCATCATATTTTGGAATGCCCAGAGCGGGGGCAGACAGTATGCACAGTTTCAAAGTATGAAAGTTATTAACAGCTTCTTCTGTAAGATGAAAGGGATCAGAAGACAAACAGTAATAGAGGGGCTGCATTAATATAGATGCATGCCGTATCCAGAGACGTTAGTATGAGACAAGACCCAAAAATACTCTCAAGTTCTGTGCTCCTTTGGGCACCTGTATCTTTTCCACTGCCTCTTTTCATTCGGGGGTGAGGTGCCGGTTACCGTGTGACAGGCAGTGTCCAAGAAATATCACGTTGTCTGGCAGCTGGTCTCCATTTCAGCACACAAAAGGAAGTCATCGACATATTGCAATAAAACCACAGTTCCAGGAGGGGACCAGTTGGCTAGGACAGACTGTAGGGCCTGACTGTACATGGTGGGTGAGTTCTGGGCCCCCTGGGATAAAACAGTCCTTGTATACTGGTTCCCCTTGAAAGTGAAAGCAAAAAGATACAATCTGGATGCAGAGGTACACTGAAAAATGCATTTACCAGGTCAATCACAGTGAAACAGGTAGCTGTGGACGGAACTTGGTACAGCAGAGTGTGCGGATTGGGCACTATTGGGCTTTGTAGGACTGTGACTTTGTTGACCTCTCGAAGATCATGAACCATTCGATATGTGATTGGCTGACCTTTAACAGCCTTCTTCTTCACTGGAAATAGGGGAGTGTTTGCCGGGGACACAGTCTTGATGAGAACACCTGCTCGGAGAAAATCATCCATTTGGCTGGACACTGCTATTTCCTGAGCGTGACTCAATGGGTACTGTTTAACTTGCGGGGGCTGACACCCGGGCTTTAAAGACACCATCACAGGGGACACAGGTAATTTGCCTATGACCATCTTTGAGTAGGGGGGCCCACGGACTCTACTTTTACAGGCAGAACCGTGACGGGGGTACCAAATTGGCCACCGTTGTCTCTAGGTTTCCTGGGAGCCCTGCAATCTCTCTTCATGTGACCTGGTTTGCCAGAATTGTAACACTTAAAATTATGTTTGGGTTTGGGACCGGTGCCCTGCCCCATGTATTTAACCGGAGCAGGCTTTTTCTTCATGTCTAGTTCTAACCCTTTGGCTGCAGCAATTAATTGGGTTAAAGGGCTCACACGCCATTCAGGTTTGCAAGCTTTCAGCTTAGCCTAGAGGGTGGGTCAAAGCCCCTCCATGAATGCATATGTCAACAGTTTTTCTCCCATGTTTCCAGCTTGATCCCAACCTATGTCGGTCCAGATAGTCCTTAGTCCTGCAGCATAAGCCTCTACAGTCTCCTGAGGACCATGTACTATGTCTTTAAGACTTCGGGAACTTTCTTCCTCCCTTGTACGTGCCCATTCTGTAAAAACCCTGACAAATTCAGTCCCAGACTGTAAAGTCTTGACCCAGTCTCTAGTCATAATATCCATGGGGACATTTCTGTGTTCGTTCATACAGTGTCACATTGATAGGTAGTTAGGGTTGTTTAGGAGGTGACCTGTTTCTTCCCTAGTTTCCAGGCCCAGCTACTGTTCCCCTTCCCTCCTGTGTTTAGTGTGGAGTTTTTCCCCCACACTGATCGTGACATATAGTCATTCACCATTTGATGTTGTGACTCATATTCAGCAACATCAGATCCTTCAAGTCAGTCCACATAGCCCCATAAGTCACCTGTATCTGTTGAAAAGTCCTAGAAGTAGGCATAGGTCTCGTCAGAGGGTCGGTGTAATGGTCACGTACACACACACACAGGGGAGAGGATAGTGACCACTGCGCTCCACCCTCACCCCTGGCCCTGCCTACTTGCCTCACGAGTCCTGATGACAGGGGACAACTGGACGGCAGTCCCTAACTTAAGATACGTGCAGGAAGGACAGACAAGAAAAATAACGGATAGTGAACGGACCGGGTCAAAACCAAGAGGACAACGCAGTACAGAGGGATAAGCAAAGAATGGTCAGGAGAAGCCATGGTCATAAATACCAGGAGAGTCGAGAAGTACCAAAGGAGTCCGCAAAGAATAGTCAGGTGGAAGCAGAGGTCAAAATACCAGGAGGGATGCGCAGTACAGGAGGAGTAGGCAAAGGATCGTCAGGGAACAGGATCAGGTAAGTATACAGGTATCCAAAAACGCCAGGAACCTAAATTAACAGGCAACCTGTGGCCGGCAGGCTGCCTGTATTTATAGTGGGGAGTCATGTGACGTGGCACTCCGTTACAGTACCCCCCCTTTTAGGAGGGGCCACCGGACCCAAGACTTCAGGTGATGGCCTTTCAGGTACCCAAGAACTCTCTCCAAGCCCATACCCCTTCCAGTGAATCAGTTACTGCAAGGAATTACGCACCTTCCTGACATCCACTATTTTAGACACCACATACTCGACAGCATCATTAACAAGAACCGGCAGAGGCGAGGCTTTCGAAGTAGAGATTTATGGAACACATTATGAATGTGGAATGACTCGGGCAGCTCCAACCTAAATAATACCGGGTTAATCACCTCCGTGATCTTATATGGTCCAATAAAACGAGGAGCAAACTTTTTAGAATCTACCTTACGAGAGAGATTCTTGGAGGACAACCATACCTTATCCCCAACCTGAAAAGTCACCCCCCTTCAACGTCTCCTATCGGCCTTGAGTTTCTGAGAACTTTGAGCCTTTTCTAAGTTCGATTGAACCCGGGCCCAAACTATGCACAGTTCAGAGGAGAGCCTATCCGCCTCAGGGTTAGAGGAGGAGACGGATGACCCAGAATGAAAACGGGGATGGAAACCATGGTTACAAAAGAAAGGTGAAACCCCAGCAGAAGAATTGACACGGTTATTCAAAGCAAATTCAGCCAATGGAAGAAATTTAACCCATAATTGCTAGTCATCAGCAACATACAACCTCAACAATTGTTCCACAGACTGATTAAGGCGTTCAGTCTGCCCATTACTCTCAGGGTGGTAGGCAGAGGAAAAAGATATTTTTGACAGAAGGCCCTCCAGAATTTGGACACAAACTGCACACCCCTGTCAGAAACAATATTTTCCGGGATACCATGCAATCGAACAATTTCTTTCAGAAAAATAGACGCCAGAGTTTTGGCATTCGGGAGTTTAGACAGGGGAATGAAATGGGCCATCTTGCTAAACTTATCGACCACTACCCAAACCACAGTCCTATCATCCGCCGGCGGTAGGTCAGTTATAAAGTCCATCGAGATATGGGACCAGGGTCTACTGGGAATGGGTAGGGGTTGTAGGTTACCAGCAGGGCGAGTCCTAGGTGTCTTGGACCTGGCACAAACCTCACAGGCTTACACGTAGGACTTGACATCCCTAGTTAGAGTGGGCCACCAATAAGATCTAGAAACCAGATCCTTAGTGCCCTCAACACCCGGATGTCCGCAAAAGGCAGAATCGTGACACTCACCCAACAGCTGGATACGAAATTGTACGGGAACAAACAACTTATCTGTTGGGGTGGATACCGGTGCCAGATGTTGTTCAGACCTAATGCGAGCCGAGATATCCTGGGTTAGAGCTGCTATGAAGATTTTTGCTGGTAGGATGGATTCAGGTAGTACCTCAGTAGGTTGAAGAGCATGGAAGCTCAGAGATAATGCGTCCGCCTTCACATTTTTACTTCCCAGCCTGAACGTAATGGAAAAATCAAAATGAGTAAAAAACAGAGCCCATCTGGCTTGACGGGGATTCAACCTCTTAGCAGACTCGAGAAACATAAAGGTTTTTATGGTCAGTGACAACAGTTACACAATGCCTTGCCCCCTCCAGAAAATGCCTCCACTCCTCAAATGACCATTTAATAGCCAGCAGCTCCCTATTCCCTATGTCGTAGTTTCTCTCCGTGGGAGAGAATTTCCTGGAGAAGAAGGCACACGGTCTCAGGTTAGTGAGGCTAGCAGGACCTTGTGAAAGGACTGCTCCTGCGCTGTCCTCGGAGGCATCCACCTCCACAATAAAAGGTCTCTCCTGATCAGGCTGGATCAGAATGGGAGCACTACTGAATGCCTTTTTTAATTTTTCAAATGAAGAAATGGCCTCAGTAGACAAATTCTGCAAATTCGCCCCTTTCTTAGTAAGGTCGGTCAACGGTTTAGCAATTACTAAAAAATTCATAATAAATTTACGATAGTAATTGGCGAAACCTAAGAACCGTTGTAAGGCCTTTAAGGATGAAGGTCTTACCCATTCCTTAATTGCTAGTACCTTACCAGGATCCATTTTGAAGGTGTGAGGAGTCAGAACATGACAAAACAATAACAAACACAGGTGCACTCTGTAGTCTCACTAAACCCTCAAACTGATTTTAGAATTGAGAGATTAGTCAACATGTTCTACGGTGTAGAACATGTCTAAGCCCGGGCACCACGCCAAGGTTTCTCAAGTAGCCCAAGTCAGAACATGCCCTAGAAACAGAATCTCCTGTACACCAAAGACACATGTCTCTTGCTTAGGGGATAGCTGATTCTCCCTCAACACCTCTAATACTTGTTTAACATGAGACACATGGGATTCGAAGTCAGGAGAGAATATCAAAATGTCATCAAGATAGACAATAACAAATTTACCTAAGAACTCCCTAAGAATGTCATTCATAAAGTTTTGGAACACAGCTGGGGCATTGCTGAGTCCAAAAGGCATCACCTGATATTCAAAGTGTCCTACCGGAGTATTGAACGCCGTCTTCCATTCGTCTCCCTCCTTGATTCGGATTAGATTGTATGCCCCTTTCAGGTCAATCTTGCCCCCAGAACCTGGTTGAATAAATCCGGAATCAATGGGAGGGAGTATCTATTCTGGACAGTGATTTTGTTTCATCTCCGGTAATCGATACATGGCCTAAGACCACCATCTTTTTTCTTAACAAAGGAAAACCCCGCCCCCCATAGGAGAGACAGAAGGTCTAATATGCCCTTTACCAAGGCTCTCCTTAATATAATCTTCCATGGCCTTGCGTTCGGGCTTAGAAAGATTATAAATTCGCCCCTTAGGAAACTTGGCCCCCTCTACTAGCTCTATAGTACAATCATAAGGTCTATGAGGTAGAACCTCCAGGGTTGGTGATGAGAATACATCAAATATTCCCTAACAACAGTGGGTAAAGTATCAGACTTTACTGAGACCCCAGCCTGTACCACGGACAAGCACGAGTCACACTTAGTCCCCCATCTCACCAACTCCCCCTTGGACCAATCTATAGTGGGGTTATGTAGTCGGAGCCAAGGCAACCCTAGTACCACCTCAACCGGTAGGTTCTCCAGGACTAAAAGGGAACATCTCTCTGAGTGGCACACACCCACGGTTAGAGAAATCTCTGAGGTACATGAGCTCACCGTACCACCAATAAGAGGAGTAGCATCAATAGCCATGACATGGATAGGAGTTGGTAAAGCAAACATTGGAATACCCAATCTTACAGCATACTCAGAGTCAATAAAGCTGGCCGCTGAGCCAGAATCAATAAAGGCCTTACCCGGCCATTTATCTACCCCTAGAGAAATCGTAATGGGTACCAAAAGCTTACATTTTGTACCTGGTCTTTAGGTTGCCTTGCCTTAGGAGACTTGACAGAGAGGACCTTCTTAGGACACTGGTTGATTCAATGGTCAGGATCTCCACAGTAGAAGCATTCTCCACATCTGCGGCGAAGATTCCCTCGGGTCATGCCAACCTGCATGGGTTCCTCGGTGGAGACCTCAGCGTTGCCTCTGGCTGGACCACTATCTGGGAAGAGAACGGTTGTTCCTGTCGTCTCTCTCTAACCCATCGGTCAAGTCAGACAACAAGGGTCATCATCTCCTCTAAGGTCTCTGGAAGTTGATAACTGACCAGAAGATCCTTTAAATTATCAGACAGACCTGACCTTAACTGACTCTTCAGGGCTGGTTCGTTCTATCCTGAGGGGACACACCACCTTCTGAATTGGGTGCAATAATCTTCCGCAGGTAGATTGGCCTGAACCAGTGCCTTTAGAGCAGTCTCGGCTACCAGAGCCCTGTCTGGTTCATCATAGAGGGTACCCAGGGCCTGAAAGAACCCCTCCACAGAAGTTAAACAACTGGCGCCAGCAGGTAAAGAGAACGCCCAGTCCTGGGGATCACCCTGTAGTCGGGAAATGATAATGCCCACGCGTTGACTCTCGGGGCCAGAGGACACGGGACGCAAACAGAAGTAAAGTCTGCAACTCTACTTAAAAGAAAGAAACTTCTTCCGGTCTCCAGGAAAGGGTTCTGGGAGCTTAATCTGGGGCTCAAAATGCGGACTGGAGGCCTGAGAAGTGGAAGACCTTGCCCTAACTCAAAAGAACTGAGTTTTTCCACTAACTCATGCACCATCTGAGTCAGATTAGAGACATGGTCAGTCAGGGTCACCAGAGGATTCATTATACAGTGGTTATTGGGCCTGTTAATCTGTAACGGTCACGTACACACACACTCAGGGGGGAGGATAGTGACCACTGCGCTCCACCCTCACCCCTGGCCCTGCCTACTTGCCTCACGAGTCCTGATGACAGTGGACAACTGGACGGCAGTCCCTAACTTAGGATACGTGCAGGAAGGACAGACAAGACAAATAACGGATAGTGAACGGACCGGGTCAAAACCAAGAGGACAACGTAGTACAGAGGGATAAGCAAAGAATGGTCAGGAGAAGCCGGGGTCATAAATACCAGGAGAGTCGAGAAGTACCAAAGGAGTCCGCAAAGAATAGTCAGGTGGAAGCAGAGGTCAAAATACCAGGAGGGATGCGCAGTACAGGAGGAGCAGGCAAAGGATCGTCAGGGAACAGGATCAGGTAAGTATACAGGTATCCAAAAACGCCAGGAACCTAAATTAACAGGCAACCTGTGGCCAGCAGGCTGCCTGTATTTATAGTGGGGAGTGAGGGTCATGTGACGTGGCCAGCGTCACATGACCGACAGACCGACCAGTCGAGCACCGAGTGATCAGCTCGGCGCTCAAGGCAGACCTAGATGCAGGGAGCCTCCCAGCTAGCAAAGCCACCCTGGGAACGAGGTCAAACACAGATCCTCGCTCCCGAAGCTAAGCAGCAGGTCTGCGGCTGATGGGAGATCGAGTGCGCCTTCGGCACCCCGTTACAGTCGGGCAGTCAGGTCAAAAGTCAGAGTTGGTCTTTCGGTCTCCAGGGGTGGTACTCAGTCACACTGGCGTTAAGAAATTCAGGTTCCTGATTCAGGCTGGTCGCTCCAATTACCTGTCCGGGTGGTCCTGAGGTTGTATCAGGTCCTCCTCTCGTCGCCCCCTGTTGTCCTGTTGAGTCTTGTCTTAGTCAGAACAGGGTAGAGTCCTAAAGGTCTGTGGGGTCGGGGGGCACCACAGGCTTTGAACGCATTGGCCCAGTCTGGATTCGGATTCTGACATTACGTCCATTTCCTCTTGGAGGTCTAGGGGTAGTTGGATATGGGGGAGGACGTTCGTCAGCGTCATTGTGTTTTGATTTCTGAGTATACAACAGTCTACCTCTTACTACTTCTCTTCGCCACCCCTCAGTTTCAACTTCCCCTGCCACTTTAACCCATGTATTAACTACTTCTTCACATCCATGATCCTTTATCCAACCACAATGTGTCCTTCTGAATCTTTCCCAAGTATCCACATTAAAATTTCCATCCTTCATTCCTACCTTCTTCAACACCCTGTCAATATTTTTCAAACCTTCTTTTCCTTCCCTCTCTTCAACTAAAGTCTTAGCTGTTTCGTAACACTCTGGTATACTGAAATTGTTCCCCATTTTGTATGTCAATCTTTTTCCACAGAAAGTTAAACAGTTATTCAGACGTCTATTTTCCCTCAGTTTCCTCAGAATTCCCTCACTATATTTACCTAGTGTATTCTGTTACTGAGTTTCTTAACTAATCAAAACCTCACAAACCGGACATTGGAGTCCAAGGACTTTGATCACCCTTCCTGTAATTCTCCAAGATTTTCCACATACAATAAAGAACAAATAAGACATATACCCAAACTCCCAAAACTAAACCAAAGACTTCCCAATTGAAACTGTCCATCTCTTAGGTCTCAAAATCCAACAATCAGTCCTTTTCAGGTTCTTACCAAAAATACGCTCAACTATAAAAGGACTTATACGTACATTCAATCACCAGATCCTCGAACCGGACAAACCATTCAGGGAGACACAGATATAGTGTAAGATAAAGTCTCTTACCTTTTAGTGCTATTTCTCATATCTGCAAATCCCGAACCGGAACGTCCAACTTGTCAGCGACCAGATGAAGTGTCCTTTAGTTGAGCCCCACGTTGGGCACCAAAATTTTGTTAGGGAAATATCCCTTTACCTATGATTGTTGAAATCCAAATTAAAAGGTATTCGAGCGCTCGGGAAACTGACACAAGCAATGGATATAGTTGTATCTGATTTCTCTTTTAATTCAAAGACAAGCTCACAATAATATATGCTTCAAACAGAAAAAAATGACACATGACAAACATAACAAGATAAAGATCATACTTAGGTTTCCATTCCTCTCTCCCGCCACCTCCGCCCCCCCCCCCCCCCCCGCACTTCCTGAGGCTCAGACTATACTATCTGCTAGAGAGGAAATGGTGGGGGTGAGTTCTATCACACAAACTGACTTTTTGACCTTGTTTTTAGACAGTATTATTATCTATCTATTTAACCCTGTAAGCTCCATTTAGGACCTGACCTAAATCTCCCATATACATAAGATGGACGACATGTTTATAAAAAATGGATTCTCATCCCTCACAGGTCTTACTGTGTCTCTGCGACTTGGGAACTTGACTTGGGGGGATGCTGTCCATTGTAGATCCCGGGGATTTATGTACATCCAAGGGTATCGTGGCTTCTGAAGACTGGGCAAATATTCATTCAGAGCAACCTCCGCTTTTCTGGCATCACAAAATTGGTTGTGGGAACCATTCGGATAGGTATAGTGTCGCCGGGTATTGCAGCTGGAATCTCCATCCCTTTTTTTACAGCTCCGTGCACACATGGCTGAACTCCTTCTGCGTGAATAATCAGCAAACCAACCGGTGTTTGCGTCCATTTGTATGAATAAAGTGCAAGTGCAAAAAGGACCAAGAACAATTAACCATGCTGTGCCTCCACAGAGATGGGGCCAGCCCGACGCGCGTTTCGGCGAACCTTCGTCTGGGGGTGGCGTCATCCCTATGGGACACAGTTTAAATACCCTAGTGGACCAATGACAGAGGTCCAATCACATATATATTAAAAACTATTCTCTCTAAAGTCAATTCCGGACCCTTTTAAAATATACTTTTTATTATTTATCTTTAAAATAAATGCCCCTTCTTAGTGGCTTGATATCATACAAAAAGTGCAGACGTCGGGCCGGCCACTCTTGTTGCACAATCTGCCACAATTATGGCGTTCAAACAAAACAGACTTACACAGTGTACAGTATGATTGGGGAGGTCATTGGTTAGTAACCTTGCGTGGGAATTCTTTCCCTAACACAATTCTCCTCTAACCTTTGCCCAGGGGTCACCCCTGATGGTGGGGTACCCTGTCCGCGTGCCTGTCTGTCACTGGGTTACGAAGGTGCACTCGGTCCCCCATTGCCCGCAGACCTGTTGCTTAGCTTTTGGAATGAGGTTCTGTGTTTGACCTCATTCCCAGGGCGGCTTTACTAGCTGGGTGGCTCCCTGCTCCTAGTCTGCCTTGAGCGCCGAGCTGATCACTCGGTGCTCGACTGGTTGGTCTGTCGGTCATGCGACGCTGGCCACGTCACATGACCCTCACTCCCCACTATAAATACAGGCAGCCTGCTGGCTACAGGTTGCCTGTTAATTTCTAGGTTCCTGGCTATTTGTTGGACTGCTGAATACTTACCTGATCCTGTTCCCTGACCATCCTTTTGCCTGCTCCTCCTGTACTGCGCATCCGTCCTGGTATTGTGACCTCGGCTACCACCTGACTACTCTCTTAGGACTCCTCTTGTACTTCTCTGCTCTCCTGGTATTTGACCCCGGCTTCTCCTGACCATTCTTTGCTTAATCCTTTGTACTGCGTAGCTCTCTTGGTTCTGACCCGGTCCGTTCATGTTCCGTATTTTGTCTTGTCTGTCTTCCCTGCACATATCCTAAGTTAGGGACTGTCGTCCAGTTGTCCCCTGTCATCAGGACTCGTGAGGCAAGTAGGCAGGGCCAGGGGTGAGGGTGGAGCGCAGTGGTCACTATCCTTTCCCCTGTGTGTGTGTGGACGTGACCGTTACACTGTCCTACTTTCCCTGTAACACCCTAACAGTGATAGTGTGAACATTTAACATATATTAAATGATACTGCCACAACAGAGATGATTGTTGTACAATGCAATTCCCCAACACGTTTTGCCCACTTAAGGGCTCCTCAGGGGGTCTCGGTTCCAGTGATATATACAATAACGCTTATTACAGTGTCTATATAGATAAGTGAAACTCATACAATCACCGTATATACAGTTGCAAGAAAGAGTATGTGAACCCTTTGGAATGATATGGATTTCTGCACAAATTGGTCATAAAATGTGATCTGATCTTCATCTACGTCACAATAATAGACAATCACAGTCTGCTTAAACCAATAACACACAAAGAATTAAATGTTACCATGTTTTTATTGAACACAGCATGTAAAGATTCACAGTGCAGGTGGAAAATGTATGTGAATCCTTGGATTTAATAACTGGTTGAACCTCCTTTGGCAGCAATAACTTCAATCAGACGTTTCCTGTAGTTGCAAATCAGCCGTGCTCAATGGTCAGGAGTAATTCTTGACCATTCCTATTTACAGAACTGTTTCAGTTCAGCAATATTCTTGGGATGTCTGGTGTGAATCACTTTCTTGAGGTCATGCCACAGCATCTCAGTCGGGTTGAGGTCAAGACTCTGACTGGGCCACTCCAGAAGGCGTATTTTCTTCTGTTTAAGCCATTCTGTTGTTGATTTACTTCTATGCTTTGGGTCGTTGTCCTGTTGCAATACCCATCTTCTGTTGAGCTTCAGCTGGTGGACAGATGGCCTTAAGTTCTCCTGCAAAATGTCTTGATAAACTTGGGAATTCATATTTTCGTCGATGATAGCAATCCGTCCAGGCCCTGACGCAGTAAAGCAGCCCCAAACCATGATGCCCTTACCACCATACTTCACAGTTGGGATGAGGTTTTGATGTTGGTGTGCTGTGCCTCTTTTTCTTCACACATAGTGTTGTGTGCTTCTTCCAAACAACTCAACTTTGGTTTCATCTGTCCACAGAATATTTTGCCAGTACTGATGTGGAACATCCAGGTGCTCTTGTGCAAACTGTAAACGTGCAGCAATGTTTTTTTTTGGACAGCAGTGGCTTCCTCTGTGTATCCTCCCATGAAATCCATTCTTGTTTAGTGTTTTACGTATAGTAGATTCGCTAACAGGGATGTTAGCATATGCCAGAGACGTTTGTAAGTCTTTAGCTGACAATCTAGGATTCTTCTTCACTTCATTGAGCAGTCTGTGCTGTGCTCCTGCAGTCATTTTTACAGGACGGCCACTCCTAGGGAGAGTAGCAGCAGTGCTGATCTTTCTCCATTTATAGACAATTTGTCTTACCATGGACTGATGAATAGCAAGGCTTTTGGAGATACTTTTATAACCCTTTCCAGCTTTATGCAAGTCAACAATTCTTAATCGTAGGTCTTCTGAGAGCTCTTTTGTGCGAGGCATCATTCACATCAGGCAATGCTTCTTGTGAAAAACAAACCCAGAACTGGTGTGTGTTTTTTAAAGGGCAGGGCAGCTGTAACCAACACCTCAAATCTCATCTCATTGATTGGACTCCAGTTGGCTGACACCTCACTCCAATTAGCTCTTGGAGATGTCATTAGTCTAGGGGTTCACATACTTTTTCCACCTGCACTGTGAATGTTTACATGGTGTGTTCAATAAAAACATGGTAATATTTATTAATTCTTTGTGTGTTATTAGTTTAAGCAGACTGTGATTGTCTATTGTTGTGACTTAGATGAAGATCAGATCACATTTTATGACCAATTTGTGCAGAAATCCATATCATTCCAAAGGGTTCACATACTTTTTCTTGCAACTGTATATATTATACTATTTGTCGTCCTGAACAAATCCTGCAGACGTCACTATTAAAAACAGACTTATCAGATGCGGGCTGGGTGTTTCGCTAGCTCCTATTTTGATAGGGGTGCTGCTACCTGTAATCCAAAGGATATAATAAAAGATAGGTCCCAGATGCAATAAAAATATATACAGAAAAGCCCTTTAGTCAAAGGTCATATTGTTTTACATCTAAATACATTCAGGTAAACTTACTGTTTGCTCCCAGCTCCTATCATGACTGCCTCCTCCCAAGGACTCAATATGGCAGTGGCATACAGGGGGATTCTGCTCTTTAAAAATACGCGCTCCTCAGGCCCTTCCGGTTCGTGGAACGCACGCCGCGACCTTACTTCCGGTGCGGTGGAACGCAGACGTCACTTCCGGTTTCCGCGAATCGCTAAGACACCGGCCTCCAGCGGTTGGTATGGATGAGTAAAGATGCTAGCACTCCCGGAAGCAATGCGGCGAGCAGTTTAACCCTTAATATGCCTCCTATATAGGGAAGGGGGCCTTGGTGGCTAAAAAAATGCTATAGTTATTTTCGTCCTTATAATAATTGGGACAAGAGGAATTCTGGTACCTTCAAATAAAGATCCAGACTCTATAACAGATCACAGTAGTGACCCTGATAGCGTCACTTTGTATTCAATTGAGTGCTTCTCGCACTCATGACCAATTTTTGAACTGTCAGTAATAATTCAACAAAAGCTTGAGGGGGTTGTTTCTCTTTATAGGGTGATCTTTTTGTCAGGAAGTTTTATCCACTATTATTCTTATCTTTTTTTGCTATCCAGATCAGTATTATCCATCTAGATATTAGTCCAATCCCGTCGTCAGACCAGTTTCTTCTTTTCTAACTGCGGGGTGGGTACATTGCATGATCTTATACTACTCAATAAAACATGAGAAGGATAGTCTCTCATTCAGGCCTACGGGTGCTTGTGACTTGCATCTAAAAATCCACTCTGCTTCCCTTTGGAGGATTTTTTTATTCCAGTCTCCTTTCCTAGGGGTGAAAATCCTACCAGTCACCGAGCACGTAACTGTCTTACATATAGAAATGGAAGGGCACGCCTTGCATGCTCCGCACCTAAACACACCCGTAGGTCTACAGTCCAGCCAAGTTCCTGAGGGTGATATCAAGCCACTAAGAAGGGGCATTTATTTTAAAGATAAATAATAAAAAGTACATTTTAAAAGGGTCCGGAATTGACTTTAGAGAGAATAATATTGATGAGAGGACCTATAGTATCTCAAAGCATAATAAAACGTGTTAATAAACGTAAATTAGAATATGGACAGTTTTCTTAGTGGAACGGTCTTCACAGAAGCTCTTATTAACCACCTCAGCCCCCCTAGCTTAAACACCCTTAATGACCAGACCACTTTTTACAATTCTGCACTACACTACTTTCACGGTTTATTGCTCGGTCATGCAACTTACCACCCAAATGAATTTTACCTCCTTTTCTTCTCACTAATAGAGCTTTCATTTGGTGGTATTTCATTGCTGCTGACATTTTAACTTTTTTTGTTATTAATCGAAATTGACCGAAATTTTTGCAAAAAAATGACATTTTTCACTTTCAGTTGTAAAATTTTTCAAATAAAACTACATTTCTATACAAATTTTTCTCAAAATGTATTGTTCTACATGTCTTTGATAAAAAAAATAAAAATAAGTGTATATTTATTGGTTTGGGTAAAAGTTATAGCGTTTACAAACTATGGTACAAAAATGTGAATTTCCGCTTTTTGAAGCAGCTCTGACTTTCTGAGCACCTGTCATGTTTCCTGAGGTTCTACAATGCCCAGACAGTAAAAACACCCCACAAATGACCCCATTTCGGAAAGTAGACACCCTAAGGTATTCGCTGATGGGCATAGTGAGTTCAGAGAACTTTTCATTTTTTTTCACAAGTTAGCGGAAAATGATGATTTTTTTTTTCTTACAAAGTCGCCGTACTCAGGAGAAGTTGGGCAATGTGTTTTGGGGTGTCTTTTTACACATGCCCATGCTGGGTGAGATAAATATCTCTGTCAAATGACAACTTTGTATAAACAAAATGTCTTTTAGAGAGATATTTCTCTCACCCAGCATGGGTATATGTAAAAAGACACCCTAAAACACATTGCCCAACTTCTCCTGAGTACGGCGATACCACATGTGTGACACTTTTTTGCAGCCTAAATGACACTTTTTTTGCTGCCTAGGTGGGCAAAGGCGCCCACATTCGAAAGAGCACCTTTAGGATTTCACAGGGCATTTTTTACACATTTTGATTTCAAACTACTTCTCACGCATTAGGGCCCCTAAAATGCCAGGGCAGTATAACTACCCCACAAGTGACCCCATTTTGGAAAGAAGACACCCCAAGGTATTTCGTGATGGGCATAGTGAGTTCATGGAAGTTTTTATTTTTTGTCACAAGTTAGTGGAATATGAGCCTTTGTAAGAAAAAAAAATAATTAAAAAAATCATCATTTTCCGCTAACTTGTGACAAAAAATAAAAAATTCTAGGAACTCGCCATGCCCCTCACGGAATACCTTGGGGTGTCTTCTTTCCAAAATGGGGTCACTTGTGGGGTATTTATACTGCCCTGGCATTTTAGGGGGCCTAATGCGTGAGAAGTAGTTTGAAATCAAAATGTGTAAAAAATGCCCTGTGAAATCCTAAAGGTGCTCTTTGGAATGTGGGCCCCTTTGCCCACCTAGGCTGCAAAAAAGTGTCACACATGTGGTATCGCCGTACTCAGGAGAAGTTGGGCAATGTGTTTTGGGGTGTCTTTTTACCTATACCCATGCTGGGTGAGAGAAATATCTCTCTAAAAGACAACTTTTCCCATTTTTTTATACAAAGTTGCCATTTGACCGAGATATTTATCTCACCCAGCATGGGTATATGTAAAATGACACCCCAAAACACATTGCCCAACTTCTCCTGAGTACGGCGATACCACATGTGTGACACCTTTTTGCAGCCTAAATGCGCAAAGGGGCCCAAAATCCTTTTAGGAGGGCATTTTTAGACATTTGGATCCCAGACTTCTTCTCACGCTTTAGGGCCCCTAAAATGCCAGGGCAGTATAAATACCCCACATGTGACCCCATTTTGGAAAGAAGACACCCCAAGGTATTCAATGAGGGGCATGGCGAGTTCATAGAAGATTTTTTTTTTGGCACAAGTTAGCAGAAATTGATTTATTTTATTTTTTTTCTCACAAAGTCTCCCTTTCCGCTAACTTGGGACAAAAAGTTCAATCTTTCATGGACTGAATATGCCCCTCAGCGAATACCTTGGGGTGTCTTCTTTCCGAAATGGGGTCACATGTGGGGTATTTATACTGCCCTGGCATTTTAGGGGCCCTAAAGCGTGAGAAGAAGTCTGGAATATAAATGTCTAAAAGAAATTTACGTATTTGGATTCCGTGAGAGGTATGGTGAGATCATGTGAGATTTTATTTTTTGTCACAAGTTAGTGGAATATGAGACTTTTTAAGATAAAACAAAAAAAACAAAAAAACAATTTCCGCTAACTTGTGCCAAAAAAATGTCTGAATGGAGCCTTACAGGGGGGTGATCAATGACAGGGGGGTGATCAGGGAGTCTATATGGGGTGATCACCACCCTGTCATTGATCACCCCCCTGTAAGGCTCCATTCAGACGTCCATATGTGTTTTGCGGATCTGCGGTGTCCGTGCTTTGTGGATCCACGGATCCGCGGATCCGCAAAACACATACGGATGTCTGAATGGAGCCTTACAGGGGGGTGATCAATGACAGGGGGGTGATCACCCCATATAGACTCCCTGATCACCCCCCTGTCATTGATCACCCCCCTGTAAGGCTCCATTCAGAGGTCCGTATGTGTTTTGCGGATCCACGGATCCATGGATTGGATCCGCAAAACACATACGGACGTCTGAATGGAGCCTTACAGGGGGGTGATCAATGACAGGGGGGTGATCAGGGAGTCTATAGGGGGTGATCACCCCCCTGTCATTGATCACCCCCCTGTAAGGCTCCATTCAGACGTTCGTATGTGTTTTGCGGATCCGATCCGTGGATCCGTAAAACACATACGGACGTCTGAATGGAGCCTTACAGGGGGGTGATCAATGACAGGGGGGTGATCAATGACAGGGGGGTGATCAGGGAGTCTATATGGGGTGATCACCCCCCTGTCTGAATGGAGCCTTACAGGGGGGTGATCAATGACAGGGGGGTGATCAGGGAGTCTATATGGGGTGATCACCACCCTGTCATTGATCACCCCCCTGTAAGGCTCCATTCAGACGTCCGTATGTGTTTTGCGGATCTGGGGTGTCCGTGCTTTGTGGATCCACGGATCCGCAAAACACATAAGGACGTCTGAATGGAGCCTTACAGGGGGGTGATCAATGACAGGGGGGTGATCACCCCATATAGACTCCCTGATCACCCCCCTGTTATTGATCACCCCCCTGTAAGGCTCCATTCAGACGTCTGTATGTGTTTTGCGGATCCGATCCATGGATCCGCAAAACACATACGGACCTCTGAATGGAGCCTTACAGGGGGGTGATCAATGACAGGGGGGTGATCAGGGAGTCTATATGGGGTGATCACCCCCCTGTCATTGATCAACCCCCTGTAAGGCTCCATTCAGACGTCCGTATGTGTTTTGCGGATCCGATCCATGGATCCGTAATCACATACGGACATCTGAATGGAGCCTTACAGGGGGGTGATCAATGACAGGGGGGTGATCAATGACAGGGGGGTGATCAGGGAGTCTATATGGGGTGATCACCCCCCTGTCATTGATCACCCCCCTGTAAGGCTCCATTCAGACGTCCGTATGTGTTTTGCGGATCCGATCCGTGGATCCGTAAAACACATACGGACGTCTGAATGGAGCCTTACAGGGGGGTGATCAATGACAGGGGGGTGATCAATGACAGGGGGGTGATCAGGGAGTCTATATGGGGTGATAAGGGGTTAATAAGTGACAGGGGGGTGTAGTGTAGTGTGGTGCTACTTATTACAGAGCTGCCTGTGTCCTCTGGTGGTCGATCCAAGCAAAAGGGACCACCAGAGGGCCAGGTAGCAGGTATATTAGACGCTGTTATCAAAACAGCGTCTAATATACCTGTTAGGGGTTAAAAAAATCGCATCTACAGCCTGCCAGCGAATGATCGCCGCTGGCAGGCTGTAGATCCACTCGCTTACCTGCAGTTCCTGTGAACGCCCGCGCCTGTGTGCGCGCGTTCACAGGAAATCTCGCGTCTCGTGAGATGACGCGTATATGTGTCTAGGAGGAATGAATCAGCCGCCTCCGGAACGCGATCCTGCGTTAGGCGGTCCGGAGGCGGTTAAGGAAGCGCTGGACATATTCTCTGAAAGAGAGATCCCAGGCATTTCTTCCTTGGCAAATTGTAAAGCGGCATTCAATGACCTATACACAGGGTTCAAAGACAATATAAAATCCTGGTGGGAGATTAGATCCCTGGAAAGCTATATACAACATAGTATAGTTCCCAGGGGCCTACGCATCCAAATACTGCCTGCAGATAACTGGTTTGTTAGAGAAATGGAAAGTGGAACTTACTAAAAGTTCACTCAATCTGATGTGGATTCTCTTGGAGGAAGAAAAGGTCCTCTTTGAGTAAACCTCTGAAAAATTGTGTACCTTAAAAGAGGAAGCTCTGAGGTTTGAAAAAGATCCAGATTTCAAAACACAAGAGGCTTCATTGCAGACATCAGTGAAGCGCATTCAAGGCCTTTTAACTCCTTAAGGACACAGCCTTATTTCACCTTAAGGACCAGGCCATTTTTTGCAAATCTGACCATTTTATTTTTTGGGGATGTTACAAGGCTTAGAAGTTTAGAAGCAAATCTTGAAATTTTTCTGAAATTTTTCAAAAACCCAATTTTTAGGGACCAGTTCAGGTCTGAAGTCACTTTGTGAGGCTTATATAATAGAAACCACCCAAAAATGACCCCATTCTAGAAACTACACCCCTCAAGGTATTCAAAACTGATTTTACAAACGTCGTTAACCCTTTAGGTGTTCCACAAAAGTTAATGGCAAATGGAGATAAAATTTCAGAATTTAGATTTTTGGGCAAATTTTCCATTTTAATCCATTTTTTCCAGTAACAAAGCAAGGGTTAACAGCCAAACAAAATGCTATATTTATTGCCCCGTTTCTGTAGTTTGCAGAAACACCCCATATGTGGCCGTAAACTGCTGTACGGGCAGACAGTAGGGCGTAGAGGGAAAGGTGCGCCGTATGGCTTTTGGAAGGCAGATTTAGCTGGACTGGTTTATTTACACCATGTCCCATTTAAAGCCCCCCTGATGCACCCCTAGAGTTGAAACTCCATAAAATTGACCCCATCTAAGAAACTACACCCCTCAAGGTATTCAAAACTGATTCTATAAACTTTGTTAACCCTTTAGGTGTTGCACAAGAGTTATTGGCACTCCCTGTGGTACTCCCTGAAGCAACCAATAATGCAGAGGCCCGGATTATCGGGGCACGTGTCACATTGAGTAGTGGTGTCCTTCCGTATCCCCCTCCTGTGACACACTCTGCACTTTTTTTGGGTCCGTCCCTTCTTTCCAGTATGGGGGACCACACCTGGAAAGTGTTGGCCAGGGACGATCCGGGCTGCTACAGTTCCCGAGGTACTCCGGCCTGCTCTTTCCCGGTCAGAAAAGATCAGGACCTTGAGGACTGCCTCATAGAACTGAAGGAATGTCCCTGTGTTGCCAGCGCTCCGAGACAGCACAAAAGAGTTGTACAAGGCAACCTGTACCAACTTTTTTGGACCATGACTGGATTTTGCGCATGGTGTTATATGGCTTGAGGACTTGATCAGAGAGATCAACTCCTCCCATATACCGATTGTAGTCGACGATACAATCGGGCTTGAGGACCATTGCCGCGGTACCTCGCACAGGGACAGGGGTGATGCCGTTACCATGAATTGTGGACAGTACAAGGACATCCCTCTTGTCCTTATATCTGACCAGCAACAGGTTTCCAGTGGTAAGGGCACGGGTCTCACCCCTGGGGATAGATACCTGGAGGGGGTAGGTAAGGAAGCCACATAGATTTTTCCGCACAGTCCCACAAGCGGACGTGGATCTGGCGGCGAGGGACTGGAACAAGGGGATACTAGTATAAAAGTTATCCACATACAGGTGGGTGCATAAGGTCCCACACAAGTTTCCCGCTAACACCCAGAGTGGGGGGACATTCTGGGGGTTGAATACGGGAATCTCGCCCCTCGTACACACGAAACTTGTAAGTGTACCCTGAGGTACTCTCACAAAGTTTGTACAGCTTCACGACATACCTCGCCTGCTTAGAGGGAACATACTGTCGGAAAAGGAGTCTCCCCTTGAACGCAATGAGAAACTCATCAACCACGACCTCCCTTCCAGTTACATAGGCCTGTACAAATTTGGCCCCAAAGTGATCGATGACCGGAATGATTTTGTACAGGCGGTCATAGGCAGGATCACCTTGGGGGGGACAAGCTGCATTATCTGAATAATGCAGGCAATTCCGGATGGCCTCAAACCGGGAGTGTGTCATGGCCATACTGTAAAGTGAGGCCTGTTAGAGGACGTCCCCACTCCAGGAATGCCTGACACTAGGTTTCTTGACTAGGCTCATATGCAGCACGAGGTCCCAAAATGTCCTCATCTTGGCTGCACTGACCGGAGTCCAGCCACCGGGCCTAGCCAAAAAGGAGCCCGGGTGTTGAGCAACAAACTGTTGGGTGTACAGGTTTGTTTGCTCCACCATTAGATTTACAAAGTGGTCACTGAAAAAAAGACTAAAAAGGTCATATTCAGTGAAGCCCACTGTGGAAATCTGGATTCCTGATTGGCCTTCAAAATCAGGAATCACAGGCTCATAACACTCTGGGGTACACCAGACAAGTTCACTGGCAGGGGGCTCCGGTGGATTTAACTGGTGGGCCGGAAAACTAGTACGAGCAGCTCTGGGGTGGGCCACAGGGTCCCTAGCATGGCGATCCCCTTGCTCCGTCTGGCGGCGTCTCCGCCGCCTTGGGGGCTCATCATCATCGCTAGATGATGAGGAGGACGCGGATGACAAAAGGAAAGTGGGGTCATCTTCGTCCTCACTGGGACCCTCTGACTCGGAGGCAAGCTGGGCGTATGCCTCCTCGGCCGAGAACATCCGGCGGGCCATAGGGGAGTGTGTGTGCGTGCGTGTAAATCTTTATTTGGTTCGCGTGTGTGTGGGGGCACAGGTGTTCGCGAACTCACCCTTAACCTAACAGACAAAAAAAAAATGACTAACTAAAAAAAAAAAATTCAAAATTGCTGATCAACCGTCCGAAGTTGATCAGCGGTGGGGTGTGCGATGCGCTAACAGTGGCCAGACGCTAAGAGTGCCAGCCACAGTCAATGTACGCACAAAAAAAACTGCCTGCATTCCAAAAAAGTTGGGGGGGTCTAGCTGTGCTGTGGACCCCAGACACCCAATTTAGGGTGATGCAATCAGAAACTTTTTTCTTTTTTTTTCTTCAACTAACTTTCCCTAAATATCCCTGCCTAATCTAACTTGTCCCTAGCCTTTCCCTAAATACCTGGGGGTGCTGGGGCACAGATGGGGTGCTGGCTGGAGATCGTGCAGCTCTGGATACGATGTGCAGCAGCGCTCCTCTCTCCTTGGCTCCCGGACACAAAAGGAGGAGCCGACCAATGAGAGCGATCCTGTGAGAGCGACCAATGAGACCTATCACACCATCGATCACCATCCTGTTCCGGGTTATCGGGTCCCCAGAGACCCGAATAACCCGGAAACGCAGCAAACCGCAGGTCTGAATTGACCTGCGGTTTGCTGCGATCGCCTACACAGGACCCCCCGCCCTTGCATTTAGCCAAGGTGCCTGCTCAATGATTTGAAACGTGATATACGACGTTTCCACCTGTTAGAATTCCACCCTCTATATGTTGGACCGATTATATGAAC
This sequence comes from Bufo bufo, assembly GCF_905171765.1. NCBI lineage: Eukaryota > Metazoa > Chordata > Amphibia > Anura > Bufonidae > Bufo > Bufo bufo. The sequence continues at coordinate 756 of NW_024400620.1, read as the reverse complement.
AGAGAAAGGCCATAAATGATATCTTGATGATACAGGCGGACAGAGGTACTCCCCTGTGTAACTTCGATGTTAGCCAGTGGCAGCTCATGCGTGACACCTGCCGTTTGCTTGTGCCATTTGAGGAGGCCACTTTATTTCTCAGTCGCCAGGACTACGGGATGAACAACGTCATTCCACTTATTCATGTCCTGGATCAGATGCTGCTAAATTTGGCCAGGGGACAGGAGACGTGGCGACTACATCTCATGGCCACATGAGCCCTGTGGGGGCTGAACTAGAGGAGGAGGAGGACATTGAAGCACAAGCAATGCTTAGAGAAATGGCTGGTTTTTCTACACAGGTGACAGGAGAGGAGAAGCAGGAGCAGCCGGAGGAGCTACAGGGAAATGAGGCAGATGACCCAGACACACCGTGGCAGTATGCAGTGGAGATTGAGGCAGGGAGTCCCTTCAAGTCACTGGCACAAATGGCCCGATGCATGCTCAGTTGTCACCATTCGGCAGAGGGATGACTACTGGCTCTCCACCATGTTAGACCCTCGCTAGCGGTCCAAAATGGGGGCCTTTTTTTACACCGGCTGAGAGGGAGGACAAACTGAACTATGTAGTCAGTTGGCCGCTGCCTATGTGCAAGTCTGACCGGGGGGGCCCTCTGCTCTCACGTTCCACTGCCATGGCTGCTGGGAGGGGGGGTGCAGGAGCATTACCAGCTTCATCAGCAGCAACTTAAGTCTAGAGTCGCTGATGAGCAGTTTTC
>NW_024400619.1:0-13201 GCF_905171765.1 Bufo bufo | reverse complement strand
CCTCAGCACTGTTAAACCCCCCCCCCCCCCCCCCCCCTCAGCACGTTACCCCCCCCCCCCACCACACTCAGCACGTTAACCCCCCCCCCACCACACTCAGCACGTTAACTCCCCCCCACCACACTCAGCACTCCCCCACCAACCACCACGGTTCACACTCCCCCACCAACCACCACGGTTCACCCCCCCAGCACGTTAACCCCCACCACACACAGCACATTAACCCCCCCCAGCACGTTAACCCCCCCCCACACCACACCCAGCACGTTAACCCGCCCCCACCACGTTAACCCGCCCCCACCACGTTAACCCCCCACCACACACAGCACGTTAACCCCCCCCACACCACACACAGCACGTTAACCCCCCCACACACCATGTTCACCCCCTCATTTTCCCGCCATGTTCACATCCCCCCCACACATTTTCCCCCCATGTTCACCATCTACCCCCTCCCCCCACAGACACACACTTTCCCAGCATGTTCAGCTCCCCTCAACACATTTGTGCACCCACTATAATCACTGCTGTTTCCCTGAGTGTAAATACCCCTCCGCAAATTTCTTCCCGCCGCCAGCACTATAATCACTGCTGTTTCCCTGAGTGCAAATACCAGTCTGTATGTGATAAGAACGGATTCTCCCTCCGCCACTGGCAGTCAAGAGCACCCAGTGTAAATACCTGTGGTAAAGACAGACACTGGTGCTGCTCTCCTCTCACTTCAGACGCCATTACTCTGAATGAGGAGGCGTCCACTTTGCGGTCACGTGCCTCCATGACGTCACAAGGTCCCTCCGAGTCATGGGATTTAGCCTTTACCATTCATGAATCGGTTCTTTTGAGTGAACTGATTCAAATGAACCGATTCATGAAAAAGATCCGAACTTCCCAAGGTACCACACAAGCCCAGCCCCTTCCCACTGTGACTCCGCCCACACATGTGACTGATCACATGATCCTAGGTCCTGTAGACGCTATATCTGGCATTTAGGTGGAGTAGGCTTGCAGCAGGTAATGGCCCTTTCATTTTTAAGTTACAGTGGAATCTGGTGGGCAGTGGATTACAGTTATTCTGGTTGGATGGATGACGTAATAGTGCTGTAGCGCAGGACTGGCCTCATAACGATCACTCCAGTCACAAAGCTGGGAGAGCTTTCCGGACACTAGCAGTGTTACCACGCTGCCAGCAGAGGGCAGCATCGTACTGCTTGAATTCTCCCTGGGCACAGAGCAGGGAAGCTGTGGCTCGCAGAATAGTCAGAGGGCACCTATCGATGCCTCTGTATTGTTTCTGCTTTGTCATTTTTTACATACAGAAGGCAATGAATACAGTGGAGCCAGCATAGCTGAGACGTCCTGATGGGTTAAAGGACCTTTGATGACGTCATGATCATGTGATCAGTCACGTGTAAGAGTCGTCAGCTGCGGCAGGATTGATGTAAGGCTTGTCAGGGTCCTGTCAGGTTGTCCTCCTGTGTTGAATACTGCATTCCGTTAGCTTGAAGATGTCATCAGTCTTTTACACCCGTCCTCCTTCTAGCACCACTGGTGGAAAAGGAAGTGCACACGGATGGTGTCCATGTTTTGTCAGGTTTTTCAAATGGATGCATTGACTTAAATGAGCATGCTGCAATTTTCTCTGAACAAACAGATGGTTGCTGAAAAAACCCAGAGCCATATCTTTAAAGATGTTGCCTGCTCGAGCACAGAGGGCATCATAGCCACCGGTTGCCTGTTCTTTTAGACACAGATAATGTCAAGGGTAGTGTTGAGCGAACTTGTGTTTTAAGTTCGGCGTCTAAAGTTCGGGGTCGGTTTATCGAAGAATCGAGGTATGGATTCCACTACCACGGACCATAATGGAATTTAGAATCCATAACGTGATTCTTCGATAACGCAAACGTTAGATGCCGAACTTAAAACACAAGTTCGCTCAACACTAGTCAAGTGCAGACATTTAACTGGTGGTGAGTGAAGCGTGCGTCGATGCTTCATCCAAAGTCGCTTTGTTAATAACTTCATCTCTGTACAGTATTAAGATGTATGGGCTCTGATGAGCCAAAGTCAGTTATTCACGAAGTCGCGTGTGACTTGGAATAACTTTGGTAATAGACTTTTAGAGTGGAAAACCACTTTAAAACTTGAAACTGAACTCTGCTTTGGTTCCAACTGGTACCTGGGAACCGGAGCCCATACATTCTAACGCTGTACAGAGACGGATCTCCATACCGTATTAATCCAAAGCTATGAACGAAGCGACTTCAAATGTAACATCCGAAGCTTACTTCGCTCATCACTACATTTAACCCCCTTAGATGCCATGGTAAAATGTGACCACAGCATTTGGGAGCTAAAAAACCTGGGCGCACGTGCTTGTGGGCGGGTAAGTGTCAGTTCCCCTTGGTAGGGATCGGGAAGCTGGGTAGAGAATACGGCAGCCTCAGTCCTTCTGAATGATCCAACCTGCTGCAGATATGTTTCTATGGAGAACACATGCTAATGCATTGGAGTGTATCCGAGAAGCAATCTAATTACTGCATGTTCAAGTTCCCTAAGGTTTCTTTCACACGAACAATACAGATTGGCTCAGGGTGCGTTCAGTGAAACTCTCACTATTTTGCAAGCAAGTTCAGTCAGTTTTGTCTGAAATTGTGTTCAGTGTTTCAGTTTTGATGCATTTTTCACACACGTGAAAAAAAACTGAAGATTTACAAACAACATCTCCTAGCAACCATCAGTGAAAAACGCATTGCTTCCAGACTGCATCCTGAATGCATTTTTCACTGAAGCCCCATTCACTTCTATGGGGCCAGGGTTGCGTGAAAAACGCAGAATATAGAACAGAAGAAATAATGCGTGAAAAAAATGCATTGTACCTGCATGGAAAACTTGTTTGTGTGAAAGAGGCCTAAGGGAACTTTTAAAAAGTGTATATAAAAAAAAAAGCTTTTAAAAATGTAAATCACCCCCTTTTCCCAAAATCTGAATAATTAAAAAAACATTGTGGGCATCACTGTGTGCGAAAAAGCCCGTACAACTAAAATATAAAAATCTATCCCATACGGAGACATGGGGAAAAAAATCAAATGGCCCATTCGCCATTTTTTTTTTTTTGTCATCTTAGGCTACTTTCACACTAGCGTTCGGGGCTCCGTTTGTGAGTTCCGTTTGAAGGGGCTCACAAGCGGCCCCGAACGGATCCGTCCAGCCCTAATGCATTCTGAATGGATGCGGATCCGCTCAGAATGCATCAGTCTGGCTCCGTTTGTCCTCCGCTCCGCTCAGCAGGCGGACACCTGAACGCAGCTTGCAGCGTTCGGGTGTCCGCCTGGCCGTGCGGAGGCAAACGGAAGCGTCCAGACTTACAATGTAAGTCAATGGGGACGGATCCGTTTGAAGTTGACACAGTATGGCTCAATTTTCAAACGGATCCGTCTCCCATTGACTTTCAATGTAAAGTCAAAACGGATCCGTTTGCATTATCATGAACAAAAAAAGAAAAAATATTTATATTTTTTTTTTTTGTTCATGGTAATGCAAACGGATCCGTTCTGAACGGATCTAAGTGTTTGCATTATAGGTGCGGATCCGTCTGGGCACATACCAGACGGATCCGACCTAAACGCAGGTGTAAAAGTAGCCTTAACTCTTGCATAAAATTGAATAAAAAGTGATCGGAAAGTCATTTACACTCCAAAATTACATTAATGAGAAAAGGACAGATTGGCCTGCAAAAAATAAGCTCTTACACAGTTCCATAGACATGACTACAAAAAAAATTATAGGGGATCAGAATATGGCAATGAAAAGAAAACATTTTTTCTAGGTTTTTATTTTTTTCAGTATTAAAATACAAAAAAAACAATACAAATGTAGTATCACCATAATCGTTCTGACCTGAAGAATAAAGCTAACAGGTCAGTTTTACCATATAGGGAACGCCTTAAAAACAAAGCCCATAAAACTGTGGTGGAATTGCGTTTTTTCCCCACCTTATTTGGATTTTCATTCCAGCTTTCCATAAGGCCTCATGCACACGACCGTTGTTTTATTCCGTGTCCGTTGTTCCGTTTTTCGTGATTTTCTGCTGACCCATTGACTTTCAATGGGTCCGTTGAAATCTCGGCTAATGCACCGTTTGTCATCCGCGTCCGTGATCCGTGGTTCCAGTTCGTAAAAAAAAATATAACCTGTCCTATTTTTTTCACGGAAAACGGTTCGTGGACCCATTCAAGTCAATGTGACCGTGAAAAAACGCGGAGGCACACAAGATTGTCGTCCGCGTCCGTTTTTTTCCTATCATTTGCAAGGCAAACTTGACTTAGATTTTTTTTTACTTTCCTTCATATCTGGTGATCCTCCAAAAATAAAGGAAGACACACGGAAACGGATCACGGAACAACGGAACCCCATTTTGCGGAACGGAACACATCAACGGTCGTGTGCATGAGGCCTTAGACTGTATGCAATATTAACCACTTAAGGACCACAGGTTTATACCCCCCTAAAGACCAGGCCCTTTTTTACAAATCGGCACTACACTACTTTCACCGTTTATTGCTCGGTCATGCAACTTACCACCCAAATGAATTTTACCTCCTTTTCTTCTCACTAATAGAGCTTTCATTTGGTGGTATTTCATTGCTGCTGACATTTTTACTTTTTTTGTTATTAATCGAAATTTAACGATTTTTTTGCAAAAAAATGACATTTTTCACTTTCAGTTGTAAAATTTTGCAAAAAAAAACGAGATCCATATAGAAATTTTGCTCTAAATTTATAGTTCTACATGTCTTTGATAAAAAAAAAAATGTTTGGGTAAAAAAAAAAATGGTTTGGGTAAAAGTTATAGCGTTTACAAACTATGGTACAAAAATGTGAATTTCCGCTTTTTGAAGCAGCTCTGACTTTCTGAGCACCTGTCATGTTTCCTGAGGTTCTACAATGCCCAGACAGTACAAACACCCCACAAATGACCCCATTTAGGAAAGTACACACCCTAAGGTATTCGCTGATGGGCATAGTGAGTTCATAGAACTTTTTATTTTTTGTCACAAGTTAGCGGAAAATGATGATTTTTTTTTATTTTATTTTTTTTCATACAAAGTCTCAAATTCCACTAACTTGTGACAAAAAATAAAAACTTCTATGAACTCACTATGCCCATCACGAAATACCTTGGGGTCTCTTCTTTCCAAAATGGGGTCACTTGTGGGGTAGTTATACTGCCCTGGCATTCTAGGGGCCCAAATGTGTGGTAAGGAGTTTGAAATCAAATTCTGTAAAAAATGACCAGTGAAATCCGAAAGGTGCTTTTGGAATGTGGGCCCCTTTGCCCACCTAGGCTGCAAAAAAGTGTCACACATCTGGTATCTACGTACTCAGAAGAAGTTGAGGAATGTGTTTTGGGGTGTCATTTTACATATACCCATGCTGGGTGAGATAAATATCTTGGTCAAATGCCAACTTTGTATAAAAAAATGGGAAAAGTTGTCTTTTGCCAAGATATTTCTCTCACCCAGCATGGGTATATGTAAAATGACACCCCAAAACACATTCCCCACCTTCTCCTGAGTACGGCAATACCAGATGTGTGACACTTTTTTGCAGCCTAGGTGGGCAAAGGGGCCCATATTCCAAAGAGCACCTTTCGGATTTCACAGGTCATTTTTTACAGAATTTGATTTCAAACTCCTTACCACACATTCGGGCCCCTAGAATGCCAGGGCAGTATAACTACCCCACAAGTGACCCCATTTTGGAAAGAAGAGACCCCAAGGTATTCCGTGAGGGGCATGGCAAGTTCCTAGAATTTTTTATTTTTTGTCACAAGTTAGTGGAAAATGAGACTTTGTATGAAAAAAAAAAAAAAAAAAAAAATCAGCATTTTCCACTAACTTGTGACAAAAAATAAAAAATTCTAGGAACTTGCCATGCCCCTCACGGAATACCTTGGGGTGTCTTCTTTCCAAAATGGGGTCACTTGTGGGGTAGTTATACTGCCCTGGCATTTTCCAGGGGCCCTAATGTGTGGTAAGTAGGTAAATGACCTGTGAAATCCTAAAGGTGCTCTTTGGAATATGGGCCCCTTTGCCCACCTAGGCTGCAAAAAAGTGTCACACATGTGGTATCGCCGTATTCAGGAGAAGTTGGGGAATGTGTTTTGGGGTGTCATTTTACATATACCCTTGCTGGGTGAGAGAAATATCTTGGCAAAAGACAACTTTTACCATTTTTTTATACAAAGTTGGCATTTGACCAAGATATTTCTCTCACCCAGCATGGGTATATGTAAAATGACACCCCAAAACACATTCCCCAACTTCTCCTGAGTACGGCGATACCAGATGTGTGACACTTTATTACAGCCTAGATGCGCAAAGGTGCCCAAATTCCTTTTAGGAGGGCATTTTTATACATTTGGATACCAGACTTCTTCTCACGCTTTGGGGCCCCTAGAATGCCAGGGCAGTATAAATACCCCACATGTGACCCCATTTTGGAAAGAAGACACCCCAAGGAATTCAATGAGGGGCATGGCGAGTTCATAGAAATTTTTTTTTTTTGGCACAAGTTAGCGGAAATTGATATTTTTAATTTTTTTTCTCACAAAGTCTCCCGTTCCGCTAACTTGGGACAAAAATTTCAATCTTTCATGGACTCAATATGCCCCTCACGGAATACCTGGGGGTGTCTTCTTTCCGAAATGGGGTCACATGTGGGGTATTTATACTGCCCTGGCATTCTAGGGGCCCTAAAGCGTGAGAAGAAGTCTGGAATATAAATGTCTAAAAAATTTTACGCATTTGGTTTCCGTGAGGGGTATGGTGAGTTCATGTGAGATTTTATTTTTTGACACAAGTTAGTGGAATATGAGACTTTGTAAGAAAAAAAAAATAATAATTCCGCTAACTTGGGCCAAAAAAATGTCTGGAGCCTTACAGAGGGGTGATCAATGACAGGGGGGGGTGATCAATGACAGGGGGGTGATCAGGGAGTCTATATGGGGTGATAACCACAGTCATTGATCACGCCCGTGTAAGGCTTCATTCAGACGTCCGTATGCGTTTTGCGGATCCGATCCATCTATCAGTGCATCCGTAAAAATCATGCGGACATCTGAATGGAGCTTTACAGGGGGGTAATCAATGACAGGGGGGTGATCAGGGAGTCTATATGGGGTGATCACCACAGTCATTGATCATGCCCCTGTAAGGCTTGATTCAGACGTCCGGATGCGTTTTGCGGATCCGATCCATCTATCAGTGGATCCGTAAAAATCATGCGGACGTCTGAATGGAGCTTTACAGGGGGGTAATCAATGACAGGGGGGTAATCAATGACAGGGGGGTGATCAGGGAGTCTATATGGGGTGATCACCACAGTCATTGATCACGCCCCTGTAAGGCTTCATTCAGACGTCCGGATGCGTTTTGCGGATCCGATCCATCTATCAGTGGATCCGTAAAAATCATGCGGACATCTGAATGGAGCTTTACAGGGGGGTGATCAATGACAGGGGTGTAATCAATGACAGGGGGGTGATCAGGGAGTCTATATGGGGTGATAACCACAATCATTGATCATGCCCCTGTAAGGCTTCATTCAGACGTCCGGATGCGTTTTGCGGATCCGATCCATCTATCAGTGCATCCGTAAAAATCATGCGGACATCTGAATGGAGCTTTACAGGGGGGTAATCAATGACAGGGGGGTGATCACCACAGTCATTGATCATGCCCCTGTAAGGCTTCATTCAGACGTCCGGATGCGTTTTGCGGATCCGATCCATCTATCAGTGCATCCGTAAAAATCATGCGGACATCTGAATGGAGCTTTACAGGGGGGTGATCAATGACAGGGGTGTAATCAATGACAGGGGGGTGATCAGGGAGTCTATATGGGGTGATCACCACAATCATTGATCATGCCCCTGTAAGGCTTCATTCAGACGTCCGGATGCGTTTTGCGGATCCGATCCATCTATCAGTGCATCCGTAAAAATCATGCGGACATCTGAATGGAGCTTTACAGGGGGGTGATCAGGGAGTCTATATGGGGTGATCACCACAGTCATTGATCATGCCCCTGTAAGGCTTCATTCAGACGTCCGGATGCGTTTTGCGGATCCGATCCATCTATCAGTGGATCCGTAAAAATCATGCGGACGTCTGAATGGAGCTTTACAGGGGGGTAATCAATGACAGGGGGGTAATCAATGACAGGGGGGTGATCAGGGAGTCTATATGGGGTGATCACCACAGTCATTGATCACGCCCCTGTAAGGCTTCATTCAGACGTCCGGATGCGTTTTGCGGATCCGATCCATCTATCAGTGCATCCGTAAAAATCATGCGGACATCTGAATGGAGCTTTACAGGGGGGTGATCAATGACAGGGGTGTAATCAATGACAGGGGGGTGATCAGGGAGTCTATATGGGGTGATCACCACAATCATTGATCATGCCCCTGTAAGGCTTCATTCAGACGTCCGGATGCGTTTTGCGGATCCGATCCATCTATCAGTGCATCCGTAAAAATCATGCGGACATCTGAATGGAGCTTTACAGGGGGGTGATCAGGGAGTCTATATGGGGTGATCACCACAGTCATTGATCATGCCCCTGTAAGGCTTCATTCAGACGTCCGGATGCGTTTTGCGGATCCGATCCATCTATCAGTGGATCCGTAAAAATCATGCGGACGTCTGAATGGAGCTTTACAGGGGGGTGATCAATGACAGGGGGGTGATCAATGACAGGGGGGTGATCAGGGAGTCTATATGGGGTGATCAGGGGTGATCAGGGGCTAATAAGGGGTTAATAAGTGACGGGGGGGGGGGGGGTGTAGTGTAGTGTAGTGGTGCTTGGTGCTACTTTACTGAGCTACCTGTGTCCTCTGGTGGTCGATCCAAACAAAGGGGACCACCAGAGGACCAGGTAGCAGGTATATTAGACGCTGTTATCAAAACAGCGTCTAATATACCTGTTAGGGGTTAAAAAAAACACATCTCCAGCCTGCCAGCGAACGATCGCCGCTGGCAGGCTGGAGATCAACTCTCTTACCTTCCGTTCCTGTTCACAGGAAATCTCGGCTCACGCGAGATGACGCCTATTGGCGTTAGCGTAGCCTGGGGGAGCCGCCGCAATGACGCCTTTCGGCGTTACAGTTGCGGGAAGTGGTTAAATGGTGCCATTAGAAACTACAACCTGTCCACAAAAAACAAGCCCTCATGCGACTGTTAGGCCCCTTTCACACGAGCGTGACGGATTAGGTCCGGATGTGTTCAGGGTGCGTTCAGTGAAACTCGCACTATTCTGCAAGCAAGTTCAGTCAGTTTTGTCTGCGATTGCGTTCAGTTGTTCAGTTTTTTTCCGCGCGGGTGCAATGCGTTTTGATGCGTTTTTCACGCGCGTGATAAAAAACTGAAGGTTTACAAACAACATCTCTTAGCAACCATCAGTGAAAACGCATCGCACCCGCATTTGCTTGCGGATGCAATGCGTTTTTCACGCAACCCCATTCACTTCTATGGGGCCAGGGCTGCGTGAAAAACGCAGAATATAGAACATGCTGTGATTTTCACGCAACGCAGAACTGATGTGTGAAAAACAACGCTCATGTACACAGGCCCATTGAAATGAATGGGTCAGGATGCAGTGCGGGTGCTATGCGTTCACGTCACGCATTGCACCCGCGCGGAAAACTCGCTCGTGTGAAAGGGGCCTAATAAGTTATGGCACCAGAAAGACAGGGAGTGAAAAACGAAAATTCAAAAACAAAAAACCTGCGGTGGTCTCCGTGATCAGTGTGCATGCTGTCATTCTAAACTTGGACGGAATGCAGAGGTAAAAAGCACTCTTCTGAATGAGCCGTAACAGGAGAAAATGCTTAACAAATTTTGGGGTGATTTTCTACTGTTTTGAAAGTGAAAAATTTGGGGCTAAAGCAACAGTTTATTGAAGGAAGTGAAATTTTCAATTTTCACAGCCATGTGTTTCTAAATTCTGTGAAACGCCTGTGGGGTGAAAGAATGCAGTACACAACTCAATAAATTCCTTGAGGGGTGTAGTTTCCAAAATGGGGTCACTTTTTAAGGGGTTTCCACTGTAGGGGTACGTCAGGGTCTCTTCAAATGTGACATGATACCCAAAAACCATTTAAGTAAAATCTGCCCTCCAAAAACCAAATGTCGCCCCTTACCTTCTGAGGGTACTTTCACACTAGCGTCGCTGGATTCCGGCAGGCAGTTCCGTCGCCGGAACTGGCAATCTGTATACAAATGGATACCATTTGTAGATGGATCCGGATGCAGATCCGTCTCACAAATGCATTGCAATACCGGATCCGTCTCTTCGGTTGTCATCCAGAAAAACAGATCCGGTATTTATCTTTTTCACATTTTTAAAGGTCTGCGCATGCGCAGACTGCAAAACCGGATCCGTTTTTCTAGAACACTTAGGGCCAGATCCGGCATTAATGCATTTCAATGTAAAATAATGCTGGATCCGGAAGTGTTCCAGAATTTTGGACGAAGAAAATACAGCAGCATGCCGTACAGTGACTGAACTGAAGACATCCTGATGCAGACTGAACGGATTGCTCTCCATTCAGAATTCATGGGGATAAAACTGATCAGTTCTTTTCCGGTATTAAGCCCCTAAGACGGAACTCAATGCCGGAAAACAATAACGCTAGTGTGAAAGTACCCTTAGGCTGAGTTCACACGGGCGAGATTTCCACGCGGGTGCAATGCGGGAGGTGAACGCATTGCACCCGCACTGAATCTGGACCCATTAATTTCTATGGGGCTGTGCACATGAGCTGTGATTTTTCACGCATCACTTATGCATTGCATGAAAATCGCAGCATGCTCTATATTGTGCGTTTATCACGCAACGCAGGCCCCATAGAAGTGAATGGGGCTGAGTGAAAATCGCAAGCATCCCAATCAAGTGTGGATGCAGTGCGATTTTCACGCATGGTTGCTAAGATGACAGTCTATTCACTGTATTATTTTCCCTTATAACATGGTTATAAGGGAAAATAATAGCATTCTTTAATACAGAATGCTTAGTAGGTGGTCAATTGAGGGTTAAAAAATAATTAACTCACCTCCTCCTCTTGATTGCGTAGTTGCCGATCTCTTCTTACTTCTTTAATCATGAGCTGCCGGCTAAAGGACCTGTGGTGACGTCAGATCACATGGTCCATCACCACGGTAAAAACTCAGCAAATGGCATTTATCATGTACACAAAGTATATGGCACTTACTAATGTATTGGTTGATTCATATTCCTATCATTTTATACACTGCTTGTATTCAGGGGTTATGAATATCTTGTAATCCAGCAGCGGTGGCAGTGCTTGTACACTATAGGAAAAAGCACCAGCCTATGCGTACTCCTGCAGTCCCAGCCACCAGAGAGGCCGACACCTTTTCTTATAGTGTGCAAGCACAACCATCACTGCTGGATTGCAGGGTGATTGTAACCCCTGGATATGAGCAGAGTATAATGTGGTGGAAAAATGAATCAAGCCAGCAAAGGAGACAATATGGACAATCACAATACATTAATAAGTGTCTTGTATTAACTTTCTCTACATGATAAATGCCATTTGCTGAAGTGAGAAAAGCCCTATAATTGTTGTGGAACACCTGAAGGGTTAATAGAGTTAGTAAAATCAGTTTTGAATAATTTGAGAAGTGTAGTTTCTAATATGGGGTCATTTATCGGTGGTGTCTATTATGTAAGCCTCTCAAAGTCACTTCGTAACTGAATTGTTCCTTAAAGGGAAAACGATTTGAAACATATGCAAATGAACCTGAGATGAGTCCTGTATGTGAGATGAGTCGGGGACAGGACTCCTCTCAGGTTAATTTGCATATGAAATAAATCAGTTTTTTTACACAATAAAAGCACACAGAGCTATGGGGACTGGGTATTGCGGATGTGCTAGCGGCCATCTAGGAACCCATGTCCTCAGCTCTATACACAAAATCCCGGGGACAGGTTCCCTTTAACCCCTTAGGCCCCTTTCACACGAGCGAGTTTTCCACGCGGGTGCAATGCGTGACGTGAACGCATAGCACCCGCACTGAATCCTGACCCATTCATTTCAATGGGGCTGTGTACATGAGCGTTGTTTTTCACGCATCAGTTCTGCGTTGCGTGAAAATCGCAGCATGTTCTATATTCAGTTTTTTTCACGCAGCCCTGGCTCCATAGAAGTAAATGGGGCTGCGTGAAAAACGCATTGCATCCGCAAGCAAGTGCGGGTGCGATGCGTTTTTCACTGATGTTTGCTAAGAGATGTTGTTTGTAACCCGTTTGTAAACCTTCAGTTTTTTATCACGCGCGTGAAAAACGCATCAAAACGCATTGCACCCACGCGGAAAAAACTGAACGCAATCGCAGACAAAACTGAATGAACTTGCTTGCAAAATAGTGCGAGCTTCACTGAACGCACCCTGAACGCATCCGGACCTAATCGGTCACGCTCGTGTGAAAGAGGCCTTAGGGACACATGACGTACCGGTACGGCATGTTTCCCGAGTCCTTAAGGACCCATGACGTACCGGTACGTCATGAGTTTAAAACGAGATTGCGGAGCTGCGGGGGTTAATCGGAACAGGATGCCCGCTGAAATCATTCAGCGGACATCCTGTCACAACGCCGGGGGGGGTCATATGACCCCCCCCCCCCCCCCCCCGTATCGGCGATCGCAGCAAACCGCAGGTCAATTCAGACCTGCTTTTTGCTGCGCTTTCTGCAGATTCTGATCCCCGCGGTACCTGGCTGTTTTTTTTCACCCCCCCCCCCCCCCCTGCACCCCTGAATGATTTTATGCCGGCGGGTGGTGCAGGGGGGGGTGTTGCAGGCGGTGCGGCAGGCGGGATCGCAATCCCCCGCCCGCCTCCTCTTGAATATTCATTGGTGTCCAGTGGTATACCAGAGTGTCAGCACATTGCTGACACTCTAGTATAAACGGCTGACATCTGTGATGCGATGTCAGCCGTTTAACCCTTTCCATACCGCGGTCCGTACGAACCGCGATATGGAAGAGCAAAGGTTAACAGTTGGGAGCTCCCTCCCTCTCCCATCAGGGGGCTGCTGTGCCTTTGCAGCCCCCAGACAGGATGGGGTCACAGAGGGAGGGAGCCCCCCTCCTTACCCTTCCCCGTCTGCTCAGTTGTGG
>NW_024400618.1:0-25977 GCF_905171765.1 Bufo bufo | reverse complement strand
TGACAGGGGGGTGATCACCCCATATAGACTCCCTGATCACCCCCCTGTCATTGATCACCCCTCTGTAAGGCTCCATTCAGACATTTTTTTGGCCCAAGTTAGCGGAAATAATTTTTTTTTTCTTACAAAGTCTCATATTCCACTAATTTGTGTCAAAAAATAAAATCTCACATGAAGTCACCCTACCCCTCACGGAATCCAAATGCGTAAAAATTTTTAGACATTTATATTCCAGACTTCTTCTCACGCTTTAGGGCCCCTAGAATGCCAGGGCAGTATAAATACCCCACATGTGACCCCATTTCGGAAAGAAGACACCCCCAGGTATTCCGTGAGGGGCATACTGAGTCCATGAAAGATTGAAATTTTTGTCCCAAGTTAGCGAAAAGGGAGACTTTGTGAAAAAAAAAAAAATAAAATCAATTTCCGCTAACTTGTGCCAAAAAAAGAAAAATTCTATGAACTCGCCATGCCCCTCATTGAATACCTTGGGGTGTCTTCTTTCCAAAATGGGGTCACATGTGGGGTATTTATACTGCCCTGGCATTTTAGGGGCCCTAAAGCGTGAGAAGAAGTCTGGGATCCAAATGTCTAAAAATGCCCTCATAAAAAGGAATGTGGGCCCCTTTGCGCATCTAGGCTGCAAAAAAGTGTCACACATCTGGTATCGCCGTATTCAGGAGAAGTCGGGCAATGTGTTTTGGGGTGTCATTTTACATATACCCATGCTGGGTGAGATAAATATCTTGGTCAAATGCCAACTTTGTATAAAAAAAATGGGAAAAGTTGTCTTTTGCCGAGATATTTCTCTCACCCAGCATGAGTATATGTAAAAAGACACCCCAAAACACATTGCCCACCTTCTCCTGAATACGGCGATACCACATGTGTGACACTTTTTTGCAGCCTAGGTGGGCAAAGGGGCCCATATTCCAAAGAGCACCTTTAGGATTTCACAGGTCATTTACCTACTTACCACACATTAGGGCCCCTGGAAAATGCCAGGGCAGTATAACTACCCCACAAGTGACCCCATTTTGGAAAGAAGACACCCCAAGGTATTCCGTGAGGGGCATGGCGAGTTCCTAGAGGTTATATTTTTTGTCACAAGTTAGCGGAAAATGATGATTTATTTTTTATTTATTTTTTTCCTTACAAAGTCTCATATTTCACTAACTTGTGACAAAAAATAAAAACTTCCATGAACTCACCATGCCCATCACGAAATACCTTGGGGTGTCTTCTTTCCAAAATGGGGTCACTTTTGGGGTAGTTATACTGCCCTGGCATTTTAGGGGCCGAATGCGTGAGAAGTGGTTTGAAATCAAAATCTGTAAAAAATGGCCGGTGAAATCCGAAAGGTGCTCTTTGGAATGTGGGCCCCTTTGCGCATCTAGGCTGCAAAAAAGTGTCACACATGTGGTATCTCCATACTCAGGAGAAGTTGGGCAATGTGTTTTGGGGTGTCATTTTACATATACCCATGCTGGGTGAGAGAAATATCTTGGCAAAAGACAACTTTTCCCATTTTTTGATACAAAGTTGGCATTTGACCAAGATATTTATCTCACCCAGCATGGGTATATGTAAAATGACACCCCAAAACACATTCCCCAACTTCTCCTGAGTACGGTGATACCACATGTGTGGCACTTTTTTGCAGCCTAGGTGGGCAAAGGGGCCCACATTCCAAAGAGCACCTTTCGGATTTCACCGGTCATTTTTTACACATTTTGATTTCAAACTACTTACCACACATTTGGGCCCCTAGAATGCCAGGGCAGTATAACTACCCCACAAGTGACCCCATTTTGGAAATAAGACACCCCAAGGTATTCGCTGATGGGCATAGTGAGTTCATAGAAGTTTTTATTTTTTTGTCACAAGTTAGTGGAAAATGAGACTTTGTAAGAAAAAAAAAATCAAAAAAAAAAAATCATCATTTTCCACTAACTTGTGACAAAAAATAAAAAGTTTTATGAACTCACTATGCCCATCAGCGAATACCTTAGGGTGTCTACTTTCCGAAATGGGGTCATTTGTGGGGTGTTTGTACTGTCTGGGCATTGTAGAACCTCAGGAAACATGACAGGTGCTCAGAAAGTCAGAGCTGCTTCAAAAAGCGGAAATTCACATTTTTGTACCATAGTTTGTAAACGCTATAACTTTTACCCAAACCATTTTTTTTTTACCCAAACATTTTTTTTTTATCAAAGACATGTAGAACAATAAATTTAGAGCAAAATTTATATATGGATGTAGTTTTTTTTGCAACATTTTACAACTGAAAGTGAAAAATGTCCTTTTTTTGCAAAAAAATCGTTAAATTTCAATTAATAACAAAAAAAGTAAAAATGTCAGCAGCAATGAAATACCACCAAATGAAAGCTCTATTAGTGAGAAGAAAAGGAGGTAAAATTCATTTGGGTGGTAAGTTGCATGACCGAGCAATAAACCGCTAAAGTTGTGGAGTGCCGATTTATAAAAAAGGGCCTGGTCTTTAGGGGGGTATAAACCTGTGGTCCTTAAGTGGTTAACTGTGCATTGCGTGCCATATAGTGAAGCATATGAAAAGCATGCTTCTTCACGGTCACTTAACGAGTTCATTTTGCGGTAACGTGACGCACTGCATGCATTGGCCTTTATTCTTACAGTAGAGAAGTAATTAATTATAACTTTTTGTGAATTGGGACATTTAAACTTGCTTTTTTTATTTTTTATCCCAATTTAAATTTAGTAGGAGTCAGTTCATTTTTGCCAACTCCGACTCCAGGTACCCAAAATTGTCTACGACTCGACTCCGACTCCACAGCCCTGGGTGATAGAGAGATCTCTGCATCCAGAGAGAGGAGACATCTGTCCCAATCCCGCAGAATCTGCAGCTGAAGAACCCTTGAATGATACTCCATTCTACTCCAGGAATAGCAGCTGTCATGAGACCCAGCACCGACATGGCCTCTCTTAGGCCCCTTTCACACAAGCGAGTTTTCCGCGCGGGTGCAATGCGTGACGTGAACGCATAGCACCCGCACTAAATCCTGACCCATTAATTTCAATGGGTCTGTGTACATGAGCGTTGTTTTTCACGCATCAGTTCTGCGTTGCGTGAAAATCGCAGCATGTTCTATATTCTGCGTTTTTCACGCAGCCCTGGCCCCATAGAAGTGAATGGGGCTCCAGTGAAAAACGCATTACATCCGCAAGCAAGTGCGGGTGCGATGCGTTTTTCACTGATGGTTGCTAAGAGATGTTGTTTGTAAACCTTCAGTTTTTTATCACGCGTGTGAAAAACGCATCAAAACGCATTGCGCCTGAGCGGAAAAAACTGAACAACTGAACGCAATCGCAGACAAAACTGACTGAACTTGCTTGCAAACTAGTGCGAGGTTCACTGAACGCACTCTGAACGCATCCGGCCCCAATCCGCAACGTCCGTGTGAAACCAGCCTTAGGCTGGGTTCACACGAGCGGATGCCGTGCGTGGCATCTGCTCCGTGAAAGAGTGCCAAGACCCGATGCAGACTGCAGAGGCACGGAGCATTAACATGACTGATAATGCTCCGTGCCTCTCTGTGACCTCTTTACTACGAAATCACAGATTTCGTAGTAAAGAGATCACAGAGAGGCACGGAGCACTATCAGTCATGTTAATGCTCCGTGCCTCTGCAGTCTGCATCGGGTCTTGGCACTCTTTCACGGAGCGGATGCCACGCACGGCATCCGCTCGTGTGAACCCAGCCTTAGGCCCCTTTCACACGAGCGTGACGGATTAGGTCCGGATGCGTTCAGTGAAACTCGCACCATTTTGCAAGCAAGTTCAGTCAGTTTTGTCTGCGATTGCATTCAGTTGTTCAGTTTTTTCCGCGCGGGTGCAATGCGTTTTGATGCGTTTTTCACGCGCGTGATAAAAAACTGAAGGTTTACAAACAACATCTCTCAGCAACCATCAGTGAAAAACGCATCGCACCCGCACTTGCTTCCGGATGCAATGCGTTTTTCACACAGCCCCATTTACTTCTATAGGGCCAGGGCTGCGTGAAAAACGCAGAATATAGAACATGCTGCTATTTTCACGCAACGCAGAACTGATGCGTGAAAAAACGCTCATGTACACAGACCCATTGAAATGAATGGGTCAGGATTCAGTGCGGGTGCTATGCGTTAACATCACGCATTGCACCCGCGCGGAAAACTCGCTCGTGTGAAAGGGGCCTTAGGCTGGTTTCACGCGGTCGTTGCGGATTGGGGCCGGATGCGTTCAGTGAAACTCGCACTATTTTGCAAGCAAGTTCAGTCAGTTTTGTCTGCGATTGCGTTTAGTTGTTCAGTTTTTTCCGCGCGGGTGCAATGCGTTTTGATGCGTTTTTCACGTGCGTGATAAAAAACTGAATGTTTACAAACAACATCTCTTAGCAACCATCAGTGAAAAACGCATCGCACCCGCACTTGCTTACGGATGCAATGCGTTTTTCACGCAGCCCCATTCACTTCTATGGGGCCAGGGCTGCGTGAAAAACGCAGAATATAGAAGATGCTGCGATTTTCACGCAACGAAGAACTGATGCGTGAAAAAGAACGCTCATGTACACAGACCCATTGAAATGAATGGGTCAGGATTCAGTGCGGGTGCTATGCGTTCACGTCACGCATTGTACCCGCGCGGAAAACTCGCTTGTGTGAAAGGGACCTAAGGGTGACTGACAGACGCGAGTGTAGTAGCTGAACCCTTGATCTGATAAGCAAAGCTTTTTGAAGGGGTAACAGGCACCTCTGGGAACTGGAGTCCAAAATCATTCCTAGGAAGCTGCATCTCTGACTCGGGCATAAACTGGATTTTCTAGGTTTATCTCCCATCCCAGTTTCTCTAGAACCTCCCTCAACCAGGCAATCTGTCCCTGAAGAATCTGACTTGACCGGACCACTAGAAGAAAATCGTCCAAGTATGGTATAATGACGATCTCCTTATCCATCACTTGGGCCATCATCTCTGAAACAATCTTCGTGAATACCCTCGGAGCCTGTGAGAGCCCAAAGGGTAAGGCCTGGAACTGAAGATGCAGAACGTCTCTCTCTAACTGGACTGCTACCCTCAGAAACATCTGGTGGCTGGGATGGATAGGGACATGATAGTACACATCCCTCAGGTCTACGGTGGCCATAAGCAGTCCGGGAAAAGATTGTTCACAGCTGACCTGATGGACTCCAAACGAAATCTCTTGTACAGCAGATACCGGTTCAAACACTTTAAAGGGAACCTGTCACCTCCTAAAAACATCCCAAGCTGGCAGCAATACCTGAGAGTAGCCAGCAGCGTGTTTGTAACAATCATTTTCTTCCTGCAGGTAGTTGAAGCAAAAGCTGTAAAAACGTTCTTTAATCCCCTGTCCGGCGCGCTTCTCTAGTCAGGCTTGAAGTCACGGAGGCAGTGGCCTCCTCGCTTCAAGTCACGGTAACTACGCCCCCTTCCCTGCCCCTTCGCTGTGATTGACAGTGTTTATGCACGACAGTTCGGCTGGCTTTGCCGAATTGCCGTCTGTCAGTCACAGCGAATCCTACTCCACACTGATAAGGGGCAACACCCCGAAACAGCTGTCTGTGGATGGATAACTGGCTTAGGTCTTCCCCGTCACTTCCTTAAGGCCTCATGCACACGACCGTTGTGTGCACCCGTGGCCGTTGTGCCGTTTTCCGTTGTGCCGTTTGACTTTCAATGGGTCCGTGGAAAAATCGGAAAATGCACCGTTTTGCAGCCGCATCCGTGATCCGTGTTTCCTGGCCGTGAAAAAAATATGACCTGTCCTATTTTTTTCACGGCCAACGGTTCACGGACCCATTCAAGTCAATGGGTCCGTGAAAGAACACGGATGCACACAAGATTGGCATCCGTGGCCGTAGGTTAGTTTTTATACAGACGGATCCGAAGATCTGTCTGCATAAAAGCTTTTTCAAAGCTGAGTTTTCACTTCGTGAAAACTCAGAACCGACAGTATATTCTAACACAGAAGCGTTCCCATGGTGATGGGGACGCTTCTAGTTAGAATACACTACAAACTGTGTACAAGACTGCCCCCTGCTGCCTGGCAGCACCCGATCTATAAAAGGGGGCCGTGATAAGCACAATTAACCCCTTCAGGTGCGGCACCCCTGAAGGGGTTAATTGTGCTGATCACGGCCCCCTGTAAGAGATCAGGGCTGTCAGGCAGCAGGGGGCAGACCCTCCCCCCCCTCCCCAGTTTGAATATCATTGGTGGCCAGTGCGGCCCCCCCCCCTCTATTGTAATAATAGGTTGGTGGCCAGTGCGGCCCCCCCCCTCCCTCTATTGTACTAATTCGTTGGTGGCACAGTGTGCGCCCCCCCCCCCCCCTCTATTGTAATAATTCGTTGGTGGCACAGTGTGCGCCCCCCATCGCCCCCCCCCCCTCCCTCTATAGCATTAACAACATCGCTGGGCCTCCGATCGGTAACCATGGCAACCAGGACGCTACTACAGTCCTGGTTGCCATGGTTACTTAGCAATAGTACAATAGTAGAAGATTCATACTTACCTGGGAGCTGCGATGTTCGTGTCCGGCCGGGAGCTCCACCTACTGATAAGTGACAGGTCTGTGCTGCGCATTGCTAAATGAACCGTCACTTACCAGTAGGGGGAGCTCCCGGCCGGACACGAACATCGCAGCTCCCAGGTAAGTATGAATCTTTTACTATTGTACTATTGCTAGTAACCCGCTGCCACCAATGATCGGGGGGGGGGGGGGACATGGGAGGCCGCACACTGGCCACCAATGTTGTTAATGCTATAGAGGGAGGGGGGGCCAATGGGGGGCGCACACTGTGCCACCAACGATTTATTACAATAGAGGGAGGAAGTGGGGGGCGGGGGGGGGCGCACACTGTGCCACCAACGATTTATTACAATAGAGGGAGGAAGGGGGGGGGGGACGCACACTGTGCCACCAACTAATTATTACAATAGAGGGAGGAAGGGGGGGGGGGGCCGCACTGTGCCACCAACGATTTATTACAATAGAGGGAGGAAGGGGGGGGCGGGGGTCGGCACACTGTGCCACCAACGAATTATTACAATAGAGGGAGGAAGGGGGGGGGGCCGCACTGGCCACCAATGATATTCAAACTGGGGAGGGGGGGAGGGGGGGGGGGGTCTGCCCCCTGCTGCCTGGCAGCCCTGATCTCTTACAGGGGGATATGATAGTACAATTAACCCCTTCAGGTGCGGCACCTGAGGGGTTAATTGTGCTGATCACGGCCCCCTGTAAGAGATCGGATGCTGCTAGGCAGCAGGGGGCAGTCATGTACACAGTTTGTAGTATATTCTAACTAGAAGCGTCCCCATCACCATGGGAACGCCTCTGTGTTAGAATATACTGTCGGAAATGAGGTTTCACGATCTAACTCATATCCGACAGTATATTCTAACATAGAGGCGTTCCCATGGTGATGGGGACGCTTCAAGTTAAAATATACCATCGGCTTGGAGAAAACTCCGATCCGATGGTATAAAAGGGACTCCAGACTTTACATTGAAAGTCAATGGGGGACGGATCCGTTTGAAATGGCACCATATTGTGTCAACGTCAAACGGATCCGTCCCCATTGACTTGCATTGTAATTCAGGACGGATCCGTTTGGCTCCGCACGGCCAGGCGGACACCAAAACGACTTTTTATTCATGTCCGTGGATCCTCCAAAAATCAAGGAAGACCCACGGACGAAAAAACGGTCACGGATCACGGGAAAACGGAACCCCGTTTTGCGGACCGCAAAAAAATACGGTCGTGTGCATGAGGCCTAAAGCTTGTAAAAGAGCGGGATCTTGACATAGGGCCACTTAATATGGTGGATTTGGTGATCTCTGTGATGGGGACACCCCTTTGCTTGGTTTTCCTTCCTTTGAGAGATATCTGAGGGGATCACCCTTAGCAACAGACCACAAGTGCAGTATCTGCTCCCCCGAGCATAAATGCTCAACTGCATTTGGGGTTGAGCATTTACTACCTTTTGAGACCACGTATTTCTGTCATTTAAATCGTATAATTTACATTTGGAGGTATATAAACTCCAATTCAAATGCGCCTTGATTACCATCCATAGGCAGCATTTAGGGGCACCTGTGAGGCCTGCAACATATTAGCCAGCCATGGGTGGGACTCTAAGGCCCCTTTCACACGGGCGAGAATTCCGTACAGGTGCAATGCGTGAGGTGAACACATTGCAGCCTAGAGTTGTTGCGATACCAAATTTTTGATTCGGTTTCGATACCATGAAAAAGTATTGCGATACTCGATACCATTCGATACCACGCGAAAAAAATAAACAAAAAAAGCCACGTGCATTCCTCATTTTTAAAAATGGCGAATCGCGCAGTTTTTATTTTATTTTTTCTGTTCCGGCATTCACCACCTAGATTTTTTTTTTATATTTTAATAGTTTGGACTTTTCTGACGTGGCGATGTAATATGTTTATTTATATATTTTATATGTGAAATTGGGAAAAGGGGGGTGATTTATACTTCATATTTTAGTGTTTTGTTTTTTTTCACTTTTTATTTAATAACTATTTCCCCCCTTAGGGGCTAGAACCTGGGATCTTTCATCCCTTTTCCTATTCACCCTGATAGATCTCTATCAGGGTGAATAGGACTCCACACTGTCCCTGCTGCTCTGTGCTTTGTGCACACAGCATCAGGGATGTTACCATGGCAACCAGGGCTTCTGTAGCGTCCTGGCTGCCATGGTAACCGATCGGAGCCCCAGGCTTACACAGCTGGGGCTCCGATCAGAAGCTGCCACTGCACCACCAATGAGGGGGAGTGGAGAGGTCCCTGTGGCCACTGCCACCAATGATTTTAATACTGGAGGGTTGAGAGGGGCCGGCGCACTGTGCCACCAATGATTTTAATGGGATGGGGGGATTGAGGGGGGGGGGCACACTGCACCACCAATGATTTTACCCCTTTATACAGGAGGCGGGTACTAGCAGATCAGCGGCAGTTAACTGCCGCTGATCGCAGCTCCCTGTCAGGGGCAGGGTGCCGGCAATGCGATTCTGCTGCCGGCACCCGCCTCCTGTATGTGTTAAAGACTGACTACTGTATATGAGTCCAGACTTTCACTATTAGGCCACACAGAGCGGCGCCCAGCGATGTCTCAGCACTCACCATTTAGTCCTGGGCGCCGCTCCGTTCGCCCGCAGTGCCCCATTACTGTCTCCTCTCCTGCTCCACATGCTGCTGATTACTATCGGAGCGATGGGAGGAGACATCAGCTTCACTAGTGGGCGTTCCTTCTCCCTGGCTGTAGCGCTGTCCAATCGCAGCGCAGGGAAAAGGAACGCCCACTAGTGAAGCTGATGTCTCCTCCCATCGCTCCGATAGTAATCCTATCATTGGGGGCGCAGTGCGCCCGCCCCTCCTCCGCCCCTCTCTTCTCATTGCCGCCCCTCCTCCACCCCCTCTCTTCTCATTGCCGCCCCTCCTCCGCCCCTCTCTTCTCATTGCCGCCCCTCCTCCGCCCCTCTCTTCTCATTGGTGGCAGCGGCAGCAGCACAGGGGGAGGGAGGACAGCTTCCTTCTCCCCGTGCTGCTGAGAGAGAACATGAGCGCGCCGATAGCAGCGCGCTCATGTTCAGAGATACTAGACTGCGCAGAAGCGCAGCCCAGTATCGAAAAAACGGAAATCCCGGTATCGTATCGATACCGGGACAAAAGTATCGATTGGGTATCGAAATTTCGATACCCGCAACAACCCTATTGCAGCCGCACTGAATCCGGACCCATTCACTTCAATGGGGCTGTTCAGATGAGCGTTGATTTTCACGCATCACTTGTGCGTTGCGTTAAAATCGCAGCATGTTCTATATTCTGCGTTTTTCACGCAACGCAGGCCCCATAATAATGAATGGGGATGCGTGAAAATCGCAAGCGTCCGCAAGCAAGTGCGGATGCAGGGTGATTTTCACGCATGGTTGCTAGGAGATGATGTTAGTAAATTGATAAAAGTCAATTTACTGTATTATTTTCCCTTATAACAAGGTTATAGGAGAAAATAATAACATTCTTAATACAAAATGCTTACTAAAATGTGGCTTGAGGGGTTAAAAACAAAAACTTTTACTCACCTCATCCACTTGTTCGCGCAGTCGGCATCTTCTTCTTTCAGAACCTGCCAAAGGACCTTCGATGGCGTAATCACGTGGTGAGCGCAGTGACGTCAGGGCAGGTCCTGCTGAATGAAGATAGAAGATTCTATCTTCATTCAGCAGGACCTGTGCTGACGTCACCGCGCTCACCACATGGTTAGCGCGATTACATCAAAGGTCCTTTGCCAGGTGCTGAAAGAAGAAGAAAGAAGAAGATGCCAGCTGCGCGAACAAGTGGATGAGGTGAGTTAATTTATTATTTTTTTTAATCCCTCATGCCACATTTTAGTAAGCATTCTGTATTAAGAATGCTATTATTTTACCTTATAACCATGTTATAAGGGAAAATAATAAAATCTACAGAACACCTAATCGAAACCCGAACTTCAGTAAGGAAGTCTGGGTTCGGGTCTGGGTACCACAATCAGATTTTTCTCACGCGCGTGCAAAATGCAACGTAACGCAATCAAAACTGACAAATTGCGTACACACTCACACGATTTTCACTGATCGCAGACGCAATGCATCCAGACCTAATCCGGACACACTTGTCTGCAAGGGGGCCTAAGGCTCCATTCACACGTCCGTAATAATGGGTCCGCATCCGTTCCACAAATTGCGGAACGGGTGCGGACCCATTCATTCTCTATGGGGACGGAATGGATGCGGAGAGCACACTACGTGCTCTCCGCATCCGCATTTCCGGAGCGCACCGCCGATCTTCCGGTCCGCGGCTCCGGAAAAAAAATAGAGCATGTCCTCTTCTTGTCCCCAATTGCGGACAAGAATAGGCATTTATATGGGGGTGCCGGCCGGGTGCATTGGACCCTAAGCCTCCTCCCATTGTATGTGTGGTTAGTCACACTGGAGGGAACCGGGAGCTGTGCAGTGAGTCGGACCTTACTCTGCTGTAATTTGCCCACTGGCTCCTGGTACTACCTATATGGTACAGGTAGTTTTAGCGTTAGGTCCCATGCCACTTGAGAAACCTTGGCGTGGTGTGCGGGCTTAGGTATGTCCTTAATATAAGGATATACTGGCTAATGTCTCATTTTTAAAGGGGTTGTCCGGGTTCAGAGCTGAACCCGGACATACCTCCATTTTTCCCCCGGCAGCCCCCCTGACAAAAGCATCGGAGCAGTTCATGCTCCAATGCTCTCCTTTGCCCTGCGCTAAATCGCGCAGGGCAAAGGCATTTTTTGGAATTCCGGTGTCGTACCGGGGCTCTCCATGGGGCTGCCAGGAACCCCGGTGACGTCACAGTCACTGATGGGCGGGATTTAGCACTGCCCTAGCCAGTAAAACGGCTAGGGCAGCGCTAAAGCCCGCCCATCAGAGCTGGTGATGTCACCGAACACACTTCCGTGCGGAAGTTTCCGCCCGGCAGTATGCTATGATAAACAAAAGAGCCCGTGCCCTGCGTAATTTAGCGCAGTGCAAGAGAGCGCATCGGAGCAGGGGGGCTGCCTGGGTGAAAATAAGGGTATGTCCGCGTTCAGCTCTGAACCCGGACAACCCCTTTAACATCAGTTTGAGGGTTAGTCAGATGTTACTGTTTGCATCCACCACAGTAGTGCACCTAATCTTATGACTATTTATTCTATATATTATTCTATATCCAGACATTTTACCATCTGGTGTAGGATGTCTCTGTGGCACTTGTGGTCTGCTGCTGGCATCCTCCATTGTATGCATTTTTTGCTGGGGATCGACCTTGGCAACAGACCACAAGCGCAGTATCTGCTCCCCCGAGCATAAATGCACAACTGTATTTGGGGTTGAGCATTTACTGCCTTTTCAGACCACGTATTTCTGTCATTTAAATCGTTAGAGAAGGGAGCCCAGACTTCTGCAGCGGCTCCTAAAGGAGTCATGTCGCACGGGGTAACCCTCCTCACACTAACACAATAGCCGGGGCCCCCGCAGCTCTATCTTAGTCTTATTCCAGCGGATCCGATTCCCTCCTGCCCCTTAGGACAGGAAACAGAACTGGAGGTAGAGGGGATGATCCCTCTTTTTAAAGGAGGTTCTGGCTCCTGTCCTGAGGAGGTAGAGGCGGTCTCTCCAGGGGGTGCTGTCATAGGCAAAGGAGAAAAATGAATAAAACATTATCAAAAAGTCACACACTCCAAAATGGACTCAATAAAAACTACCATTATCCTGCAAAAAATGAGCCCCCACACAGCTCTGTAGACATACTATACCATAAAAAAGTTATGGGTTCAGAATACGGCAAAGAGAAAACCAGTAAAACTGTGGCAAAATTGTGTTTTTTCCCCATTTCACCCCAATTGGAATTTTTTCCCAGCTTCCCACTAAATTGTATGCCATAATAAATGGTGGCATTAGATTGTACAACTTTTCCTGCAAAAAACAAACCTTCATACAGCTATGTGAATAGAAAAATAAAAAAGATATGACTCCGGGAAGAAAAATCTAAAAGAAAAAACCTCTGGTACTCAAGGGATTATAGGGGTTGTTTAGGGGTTTTATATTGCTGAACTATCCTCAGGATAGGTCATCAATATCTGATTGTAGGCCCATTTAACCCTTTCTATCCTGGGCCAGTTTTCACCTTCCTGCCCAGGCCATTTTTTTGCAAATCTGACCAGTGTCACTTTATGTGGTGATAACGTTAAAATGCTTTTACTTATCCAGGCCATTCTGAGAATGTTTTTTCGTCACATATTGTACTTCATGACAGTGGTAAAATAGAGTCAAAAAATTTCATTTTTATTTATAAAACAAAAAATGCAAAATTTACCCAAAAATTTTTTTAAAAAAAATTAGCAAATTTCAATTTCTCTACTTTTAGAATGGATAGTAATAACTCCAAAAATAGTTATTACTTTACATTTCCCATATGTCTACTTCATGTTTTGATCATTTGGGGAATGCCATTTTATTTTTTGGGGACGTTAGAAGGCTTAGAAGTGTAGAAGCAAATCTTGAAATTTTGCAGAAAATTTCCAAAACCCACTTTTTAAAGGACCAGTTCAGGTCTGAAGTCACTTTGTGGGGCTTACATAACAGAAATCACACATAAATGGCCCCATTTTAGAATCTACACCCCTCAAGGTATTCAAAACTGATTTACAAATTTTGTTAACCCTTTAGGTGTTCCACAAGAATTAATGGAAAATGGAGATGACATTTCAGAATTTCACTTTTTTGGCAGATTTTCCATTTTAATCCATTTTTTTTCTGTTACAAAGCAAGGGTTAACAGCCAAACAAAACTCAATATTTATTGCCCTGATTCTGTAGTTTACATTAACACCCCATATGTGGTTGTAAACTGCTGTATGGGCACACGGCAGGGCGCAGAAGGAAAAAAGCAAAATATGTTTTTTGGAAGGCAGATTTCACTGCGATAATTTTAAGCTGCCATGTCACATTTGAAGACCCCCTGATGCACCCCTAGAGTAGAAACTCCAAAAAAATGAAAACTACGGGATAAGGTGGCAGTTTTGATAGTACTATTTTAGGGTACATATGATTTTTGGTTGCTCTCTATTACACTTTTTGTGAGGCAAGGTAAAAAATAGCTGTTTTGGCACCGTTTTAATTTTTTTGCTATTTACAGTGTTCATCTGCCAGGTTAGATCACATATTTTTTTAGGTTGTTATGAACGCAACAATACCAAATGGTTGTTTGTTTCAGTTTTACATAATAAAGCAATTTTGAAAAAAAAGATTTTTTTAGTGTCTCCATATTCTGAAAGCCATAGTTTTTTTTAATTTTGGGCGACCGTCTTATGTAGGGGCTCATTTCTTTCGGTATGAGATGACGGTTTGATTGGTACTACTGTATGTTAGGGTGCATATGACTTTTTGATCGCTTGGTATTACACTTTTTGTGATGTAAGGTGACAAAAAAATAGCTTTTTTGACACACAATTTTTTTTTTTTTACGGTGTTCATCTGAGGGGTTAGGTCATGTGATATTTTTATAGAGCAGGTTGTTACAGATGCGGCAATACCTAATATGCAAAAAAAAAAACATATTTTAGTGTCTCCATTGTCTGAGAGCCATAGTTTATTATTTTTTTTTTTGGGCGATTGCCTTAGGTAGGGTCTCATTTTTTGCGGGATGAGGTGACAATTTGATTGGCATGATTTTGGGGCGAGTATGACTTTTTGATCGCTTGGTATTACACTTTTTGTGATGTAAGGTGACAAATAGCTTTTTTTAAACAGTTTTTATTTTTATTTTTTTTATAGTGTTCACCTGAGGGGTTAGGTCATGTAATATTTTTTATACAGCAGGTTCTTACGGACGTGGCGATACCTAATATGTATACTTTTTTTATTTAAGTTTTACACAAAACAGCATTTTTGAAACAAAAAAAAACATGTTTTAGTGTCTCCATAGTCTGAGACCTATAGTGTTTTTTATTTTTTGGGCGATTGACTTAGGTAGGGGCTCATTTTTTGTGGGATGAGGTGACGGTTAGATTGGTACTATTTTGGGGGGCATACGCCTTTTCGAACGCTTGGTGTTGTACTTTTAGTGAGAAAAAATAGTTTTTTAGCACAGTTTTTATTTTTTGACGGTGTTCACCTGAGGGGTTACGTCATGTGATATTTTTATAGAGCCGGTCGATACGGACGCGGCGATAACCAATATGTCTATTTATTTATTTATTTATTTTTACTTTATTTTGGGAAAAGGATGCATTTTTTATTTTTTTTGTAAACTTTATTTTTTTTACTTTATTTTTTAAACTTTTTTTCACTTAATTTTTTGTCCCACACTGGGACTTTAACTTTTGGGGGTCTGATCCCCTTTACAATGCATTACAATACTTTTGTATTGTGATGCATTGGCTGTAAGTGTATTACTGAATGTAATACACTTACAGCTTCCTGCCTGTGAGATCCAGGAGGCTAGATCTCACAGGGTTGCATGGAAGGCAGCCACAATGCCTAAGGAAGGCATCGGGCTGCCGTCCCTGCCATCGGGTCCCCGTCACAGCAGCGCGGGGACCCGATGGCTGCTCCGATCCCCACACGGACGTCGCACAAGCCACTGTCAGCGCACACCGCGGCACATTAAGGGTTAATGCGCCGGCGTCATTGTTTTCACCGATGCCGGTGCATACAGCAGGGGTCCGGCTAATGGGAACAGCCAGTCCCCTGCAGCTGATCGGCCGGGCGCAGCTCCTGCACCCGCCCGATCAGCGCGCCATAATAGTACGGAGCTGGGCCGGAAAGGGGTTAATGGTACTGCAAATCACCTGATGAACAAGCAAAACACTTGTTTATGGGGTGAAAAGATCAGAGGTGCGGTCACCTCAATTATCGTTCCCGGGAAGCAGACTGTGCCATCTAAACAGCACTCTGCTTCCCAGGAGCAATGTTCTGTATGGGGACAGCAGCACCCATCTCTCATCCTTTCTGTGGAGGTGACCAAAGCAGAGCTTCACCTCCACTGGACAAGCAGCTGACTGTTGGGAAGGAACAATTCCCTCCTGACATCTAAATGCGCCCAAAGTGCAGGACTGATTACAGTTAGGATACAACCATCACAGCCAAGCACATGTGTGTCCCTCACATGATGATGAATTAAACAAGGCCTGAATGCAAAAGAAATCTTGAAATTCTGATAGAATACAAAATACGCCATTTGTATACTGAAAACCAGAATGCCCCTTTAAAATCTGCCATATTTCGATTAGAATACTAGGAGAAGTTGGTTAAATACATTTCTTCACCGTCATATTGGTTTTGACCCGTTTAGGCTACTTTCACACTAGCGTTTCTACTGGATCCGGCAGGGTTCAGCAAAAACGCTTCCGTTACTGATAATACAACCATCTGCATCCGTTATGAACGGATCCGGTTTTATTATCTGTAGCATACCCAAGACGGATCAGTCATAAACTCCATTGAAAGTCAATGGGGGACGGATCAGTTTTCTATTGTGTCAGATTGTGTCACAGAAAACGTCCCCATTGACTTGCACTGTCATGACGGATCCGTCTCGCTTTGCATCCCAGAACGGAAAGCAAACTGCAGCATGCTGCGGGTTGCTCCCCGGTATGAGAACGGAACGGAATGCATTTTGGAGCATTTCGTTTCGTTCAGCTACATTTTGTCCCCACTAACAATGAATGTGGACAAAACGGAAGCGTTTTTTTCTGGTATTGAGACCCTATAACGGATCTCAATGCCAGAAAAAATTAACGCTAGTGTGAAAGCAGCCTTAGCTGTGGAGGCCATTTATACAACAGGCAATGTGACTGGCAGTTTAGGGTTAGCTTCTCAGAGGGCAAATACGTACGTGGTCCTTCTGTCCGCCTGTCCATCAACAAAGTGTCAACTAGGGATGAGAAAATTTCATATTTTCATGTTTACAGAAACGGCCAATGTCTCAAAAAAGTGGCATCCTTACTAATACACAGGCAAGGGTGTCATCATACCAGGGAAAACCCTGGCCATCTTAAAGGCACTTTCAAAAGGCGACTACTACGGCAGAGCAAGGAGCCTTCACAGGTCTGCGGCCTTCTACTGCAGGGACCTCAGCAGTGTAGGCCAGTGCAATGCAGTGGCGTTATTATATCGCAGGGATCAGCAACCTCCAGCTGTTCTGAAACTACAACTCCCAGAATCCTCCTTTCTCTTCTATGAGAGTTACAAGAACAGCAGAATAGGTGTGCATGCTGGGAGTTGTAGTTTCAGAACTGCTGGAGTGCCGAATGTTGCGGAACCCTGCTATATCAATTCCACAATGTACAAGGACAGTCACATTTCCGTGTGGTGACCAATACCATCTGGTTGACATTATTTTGGAGGATAATATACCGTAGTTACAATACCGTTATTTTCTAAGTAAATTATTGGTGGACATTTCACTACACAACGGGCATAGTTATGTGGGCACCTGGGGTGGCAGCCATCAGAAGTCATCATGGCAGTCCCAGTCAGAACGGAAAGAAAATGACATAAGCTGCGGGTCACAGAGTAACTGTACTGTAACCACTTATTTCATTCGCAGAGTGCCTGTATAGAACTGGTATGCACTAATATATGGTCACCGCGTGGTGGGAATATTGGTCTTCGCATGGTGGTGCCACAGATTCTGCCACGTAGAAACAAACTGACCCCAATACAAGTCCCTTCAGCACCGTTTATGTCAGTCACAGCACTGACAACATGACACAGACGTGAAGAGAAGCATACTGAGACACGATGAGGTGGGAATATGTGGTCATGGTGTGGCGATATTATCGGTGGATGACTTATGTAGAGGTAAACTAGCATACATAGATTAGACCTATAGCTGGGAAGATTGGCTGGTGGATCTAGGTTTAGCATGGAAGTAGTAGGGCTGCTGACACCTGGAATCCCCCCTGAAACATGACTTACATCTGATAACTATGGCTGATGGGTGGTCCAGTAATACTTTAGGTCCTCAGAAGCCACCAGCACCTCAGTGTCCGCCTCTTTCTACCTAGACATAAAGCAGCTCCATCCCTGTAAAAGCCCAGTGTAAGTGCTGCCATGTAGAAGCCCCTGCCAGTGCATGGCATTCAGTCCACCCGCAGGACTGCTGCCACCATTTCTAAAGCACGGCTGCAGGCTGTCCTCCACAGTCCCCGGTGCCGGGGAGAGAACAGTCCATTTCTCCAGCAGGAGGGGGGGTCGGGCCTTTCTGTTTACCTGGAAGTGCTGGACACATATACAGTGTACATCCATCTCAGCGCGTCAGCCAAGAAGGCCGCTGTCATATGAATCATATGGAAAATGAATGCGCGGCTACATGAGAACTAGATGACTCCATCCCATTCAAATCAATACACTGCTGGCAAGCAGACGTAGCCGGCCAACGTACATACATGTCTCCCTTTTGTCACTCCGCGCAGCCGGTCCACTGCAGTCTCCATCTCCGGCGGCTTCAACGTCACAAGCAGCTCTCCCAGAGCCGCTTCATCCCATGCTCCCATTCACATCACTGCCCTGGAGAACGCAATCCCCCCGACAGGAAAGCGCAGGGACGATGCTAAAGCCTAGTGGGCTAAAGGACCTTTGATGATGTCATGACCATGTGATTTGTCACATGTTTGGGAAGAGTGCAGGCTGTGCTGCTCTGCACTATATACCTTATACAGCCATAGCTCTGCACTATATACCGTATACAGCCATAGCTCTGCACTATATACCTTATACAGCCATAGCTCTGCACTATATACCGTATACAGCCATAGCTCTGCACTATATACCTTATACACACAGCTCTGCACTATATACCTTATACACACAGCTCTGCACTATATACCTTATAGAGCCATAGCTCTGCACTATATACCTTATACACACAGCTCTGCACTATATACCTTATACAGCCATAACTCTGCACTATATACCGTATACAGCCATAGCTCTGCACTATATACCTTATAGAGCCATAGCTCTGCACTATATACCTTATACAGCCATAGCTCTGCACTATATACCGTATACAGCCATAGCTCTGCACTATATACCGTATACAGCCATAGCTCTGCACTATATACCTTATACAGCCATAGCTCTGCACTATATACCTTATACAGCCATAGCTCTGCACTATATACCTTATACAGCCATAGCTCTGCACTATATACCGTATACAGCCATAGCTCTGCACTATATACCTTATACAGCCATAGCTCTGCACTATATACCTTATACAGCCATAGCTCTGGACTATATACCGTATACAGCCATAGCTCTGCACTATATACCTTATACAGCCATAGCTCTGCACTATATACCTTATACACACAACTCTGTACTATATACCTTATACACACAGCTCTGTACTATATACCGTATACAGCCATAGCTCTGCACTATATACCTTATACACACAGATCTGTACTATATACCTTATACAGCCATAGCTCTGCACTATATACCGTATACACACAGCTCTGCACTATATACCTTGTACACACAGCTCTGCACTATATACCTTATACACACAGCTCTGTACTATATACCTTATACAGCCATAGCTCTGCACTATATACCGTATACAGCCATAGCTCTGCACTATATACCTTATACAGCCATAGCTCTGCACTATATACCGTATACAGCCATAGCTCTGCACTATATACCGTATACACACAGCTCTGCACTATATACCTTATACACACAGCTCTGTACTATATACCTTATACACACAGCTCTGTACTATATACCTTATACAGCCATAGCACTGCACTATATACCTTATACACACAGCTCTGCACTATATACCTTATACAGCCATAGCTCTGCACTATATACCTTATACACATAGCTCTGCACTATATACCTTATACAGCCATAGCTCTGCACTATATACCGTATACAGCCATAGCTCTGCACTATATACCTTATACACATAGTTCTGCACTATATACATTATGCACACAGCTCTGCACTATATACCGTATACAGCCATAGCTCTGCACTATATACAGTATATAGCCATAGCTCTGCACTATATACCTTATACAGCCACAGCACTGCACTATATACCTTATACACACAGCTCTGCACTATATACCTTATACAGCCATAGCTCTGCACTGTATACCTTATACACACAGCTCTGTACTATATACCTTACACAGCCATAGCTCTGCACTATATACCTTATACAGCCATAGCTCTGCACTATATACCTTATACAGCCATAGCTCTGCACTATATACCTTATACACACAGCTCTGTACTATATACCTTACACAGCCATAGCTCTGCACTATATACCTTATACACATAGTTCTGCACTATATACATTATACACACAGCTCTGCACTATATACCTTATACAGCCATAGCTCTGCACTATATACCGTATACAGCCATAGCTCTGCACTATATACCTTATACAGACATAGCTCTGCACTATATACCTTATACAGCCATAGCTCTGCACTATATACCTTACACAGCCATGGCTCTGCACTATATACCTTATACAGCCATAGCTCTGCACTATATACCTTACACAGCCATAGCTCTGCACTATATACCTTATACAGCCATAGCTCTGCACTATATACCTTACACAGCCATAGCTCTGCACTATATACCTTATACAGCCATAGCTCTGCACTATATACCTTATACACACAGCTCTGTACTATATACCTTATACAGCCATAGCTCTGCACTATATACCTTATACACATAGTTCTGCACTATATACCTTATACAGCCATAGCACTGCACTATATACCTTATACAGCCATAGCTCTGCACTATATACCTTATACACACAGCTCTGCACTATATACATTATACACACAGCTCTGTACTATATACCTTATACAAACAGCTCTGTACTATATACCTTATACAGCCATAGCTCTGCACTATATACCTTATACACACAGCTCTGTACTATATATCTTATACACACAGCTCTGCACTATATACCTTATACACACAGCTCTGTACTATATACCTTATTCACACAGTTCTGCACTATATTCATTATACAACCATAGCTCTGCACTATATACCTTATACACACAGCTCTGTACTATATACCTTATTCACACAGTTCTGCACTATATTCATTATACAGCCATAGCTCTGCACTATATACCTTATACAGCCATAGCTCTGCACTATATACCTTATACACACAGCTCTGTACAATATACCTTATACAGCCATAGCACTGCACTATATACCTTATACACACAGCTCTGCACTATATACCTTATACAGCCATAGCTCTGCACTATATACCTTATACACACAGCTCTGTACTATATACCTTACACAGCCATAGCTCTGCACTATATACCTTATACAGCCATAGCTCTGCACTATATACCTTATACACACAGCTCTGTACTATATACCTTACACAGCCATAGCTCTGCACTATATACCTTATACGCATAGTTCTGCACTATATACATTATACACACAGCTCTGCACTATATACCTTATACAGCCATAGCTCTGCACTATATACCGTATACAGCCATAGCTCTGCACTATATACCTTATACAGCCATAGCTCTGCACTATATACCTTATACAGCCATAGCTCTGCACTATATACCTTATACAGCCATAGCTCTGCACTATATACCTTATACAGCAATAGCTCTGCACTATTTACCTTATACAGCCATAGCTCTGCACTATATACCTTATACAGCCATAGCTCTGCACTATATACCTTATACAGCCATAGCTCTGCACTATATACCTTATACAGCCATAGCTCTGCACTATATACCTTATACAGCCATAGCTCTGCATTATATACCTTATACAGCCATAACTCTGCACTATATACCTTATACAGCCATAGCTCTGCACTATATACCTTACACAGCCATAGCTCTGCACTATATACCTTATACAGCCATAGCGCTGCACTATATACCTTATACAGCCATAGCTTTGCACTATATACCGTATATAGCCATAGGTCTGCACTATATACCTTATACAGCCATAGCTCTGCACTATATACCTTATACAGCCATAGCTCTGCACTATATACCTTATACAGCCATAGCGCTGCACTATATAACTTATACAGCCATAGCTCTGCACTATATACCGTATATAGCCATAGCTCTGCACTATATACCTTATACAGCCATAGCTTTGCACTATATACCTTATACACACAGCTCTGTACTATATACCTTATACACACAGCTTTGTACTATATACCTTATACACACAGTTCTGCACTATATACCTTATACACACAGCTCTGTACTATATACCTTATACAGCCATAGCTCTGCACTATATACCTTATACAGCCATAGCTCTGCACTATATACCGTATACAGCCATAGCTCTGCACTATATACCTTATACAGCCATAGCTCTGCACTATATACCTTATACAGCCATAGCTCTGCACTATATACCGTATACAGCCATAGCTCTGCACTATATACCGTATACAGCCATAGCTCTGCACTATGTACCTTATACAGCCATAGCTCTGCACTATATACCTTATACAGCCATAGCTCTGCACTATATACCTTATACAGCCATAGCTCTGCACTATATACCGTATACAGCCATAGCTCTGCACTATATACCTTATACAGCCATAGCTCTGCACTATATACCTTATACAGCCATAGCTCTGCACTATATACCGTATACAGCCATAGCTCTGCACTATATACCTTATACAGCCATAGCTCTGCACTATATACCTTATACACACAACTCTGTACTATATACCTTATACACACAGCTCTGTACTATATACCGTATACAGCCATAGCTCTGCACTATGTACCTTATACACACAGATCTGTACTATATACCTTATACAGCCATAGCTCTGCACTATATACCGTATACACACAGCTCTGCACTATATACCTTGTACACACAGCTCTGCACTATATACCTTATACACACAGCTCTGTACTATATATCTTATACAGCCATAGCTCTGCACTATATACCGTATACAGCCATAGCTCTGCACTATATACCTTATACAGCCATAGCTCTGCACTATATACCGTATACAGCATTAGCTCTGCACTATATACCGTATACACACAGCTCTGCACTATATACCTTATACACACAGCTCTGTACTATATACCTTATACACACAGCTCTGTACTATATACCTTATACAGCCATAGCACTGCACTATATACCTTATACACACAGCTCTGCACTATATACCTTATACAGCCATAGCTCTGCACTATATACCTTATACACATAGCTCTGCACTATATACCTTATACAGCCATAGCTCTGCACTATATACCATATACAGCCATAGCTCTGCACTATATACCTTATACACATAGTTCTGCACTATATACATTATGCACACAGCTCTGCACTATATACCGTATACAGCCATAGCTCTGCACTATATACCGTATATAGCCATAGCTCTGCACTATATACCTTATACAGCCACAGCACTGCACTATATACCTTATACAGCCATAGCTCTGCACTATATACCTTATACACATAGTTCTGCACTATATACATTATACACACAGCTCTGCACTATATACCTTATACAGCCATAGCTCTGCACTATATACCGTATACAGCCATAGCTCTGCACTATATACCTTATACAGCCATAGCTCTGCACTATATACCTTATACAGCCATAGCTCTGCACTATATACCTTACACAGCCATGGCTCTGCACTATATACCTTATACAGCCATAGCTCTGCACTATATACCTTACACAGCCATAGCTCTGCACTATATACCTTATACAGCCATAGCTCTGCACTATATACCTTACACAGCCATAGCTCTGCACTATATACCTTATACAGCCATAGCTCTGCACTATATACCTTATACAGCCATAGCTCTGCACTATATACCTTATACACACAGCTCTGTACTATATACCTTATACAGCCATAGCTCTGCACTATATACCTTATACACATAGTTCTGCACTATATACCTTATACAGCCATAGCACTGCACTATATACCTTATACAGCCATAGCTCTGCACTATATACCTTATACACACAGCTCTGCACTATATACATTATACACACAGCTCTGTACTATATACCTTATACAAACAGCTCTGTACTATATACCTTATACAGCCATAGCTCTGCACCATATACCTTATACACACAGCTCTGTACTATATACCTTATACACACAGCTCTGCACTATATACCTTATACACACAGCTCTGTACTATATACCTTATTCACACAGTTCTGCACTATATTCATTATACAACCATAGCTCTGCACTATATACCTTATACACACAGCTCTGTACTATATACCTTATTCACACAGTTCTGCACTATATTCATTATACAGCCATAGCTCTGCACTATATACCTTATACAGCCATAGCTCTGCACTATATACCTTATACACACAGCTCTGCACTATATACATTATACACACAGCTCTGCACTATATACCTTATACACACAGCTCTGTACAATATACCTTATACAGCCATAGCACTGCACTATATACCTTATACACACAGCTCTGCACTATATACCTTATACAGCCATAGCTCTGCACTATATACCTTATACACACAGCTCTGTACTATATACCTTACACAGCCATAGCTCTGCACTATATACCTTATACAGCCATAGCTCTGCACTATATACCTTATACAGCCATAGCTCTGCACTATATACCTTATACACACAGCTCTGTACTATATACCTTACACAGCCATAGCTCTGCACTATATACCTTATACGCATAGTTCTGCACTATATACATTATACACACAGCTCTGCACTATATACCTTATACAGCCATAGCTCTGCACTATATACCGTATACAGCCATAGCTCTGCACTATATACCTTATACAGCCATAGCTCTGCACTATATACCTTATACAGCCATAGCTCTGCACTATATACCTTATACAGCCATAGCTCTGCACTATATACCTTATACAGCCATAGCTCTGCACTATATACCTTATACAGCCATAGCTCTGCACTATATACCTTATACAGCCATAGCTCTGCACTATATACCTTATACAGCCATAGCTCTGCACTATATACCTTATACAGCCATAGCTCTGCACTATATACCTTATACAGCCATAGCTCTGCATTATATACCGTATATAGCCATAGGTCTGCACTATATACCTTATACAGCCATAGCTCTGCACTATATACCTTATACAGCCATAGCTCTGCACTATATACCTTATACAGCCATAGCGCTGCACTATATAACTTATACAGCCATAGCTCTGCACTATATACCGTATATAGCCATAGCTCTGCACTATATACCTTATACAGCCATAGCTTTGCACTATATACCTTATACACACAGCTCTGTACTATAAACCTTATACACACAGCTTTGTACTATATACCTTATACACACAGTTCTGCACTATATACCTTATACACACAGCTCTGTACTATATACCTTATACAGCCATAGCACTGCACTATATACCTTATACACACAGCTCTGCACTATATACCTTATACACACAGCTCTGTACAATATACCTTATACAGCCATAGCACTGCACTATATACCTTATACACACAGCTCTGCACTATATACCTTATACAGCCATAGCTCTGCACTATATACCTTATACACACAGCTCTGTACTATATACCTTACACAGCCATAGCTCTGCACTATATACCTTATACAGCCATAGCTCTGCACTATATACCTTATACACACAGCTCTGTACTATATACCTTACACAGCCATAGCTCTGCACTATATACCTTATACGCATAGTTCTGCACTATATACATTATACACACAGCTCTGCACTATATACCTTATACAGCCATAGCTCTGCACTATATACCGTATACAGCCATAGCTCTGCACTATATACCTTATACAGCCATAGCTCTGCACTATATACCTTATACAGCCATAGCTCTGCACTATATACCTTATACAGCCATAGCTCTGCACTATATACCTTATACAGCAATAGCTCTGCACTATATACCTTATACAGCCATAGCTCTGCACTATATACCTTATACAGCCATAGCTCTGCACTATATACCTTATACAGCCATAGCTCTGCACTATATACCGTATACACACAGCTCTGCACTATATACCTTGTACACACAGCTCTGCATTATATACCTTATAAGGTATATAGCTCTGCACTATATACCTTATACAGCCATAGCGCTGCACTATATACCTTATACAGCCATAGCTCTGCACTATATACCGTATATAGCCATAGGTCTACACTATATACCTTATACAGCCATAGCTCTGCACTATATACCTTATACAGCCATAGCTCTGCACTATATACCTT
>NW_024400617.1:0-25972 GCF_905171765.1 Bufo bufo | reverse complement strand
CCATTTTCCCACTGATACATTAGTATTTATTCCCCTTCTTTATAATGGATCCATTTACCTTATCACTAATGTATTCCTCTTTTCTTTTAGTGACGCTTGGGACCAAGGTCCGCCTGTGACCAAAACGTCAAGAAAAACAGTCACAATCTAATTATTGGCAATTGTTCCTTTTTTTGCTTCAGTTTTGGAGGATTTGTCAAAAAATAAAATAAAAATAACTTTATTTTGCATATAACCTTTGAGTGCAGTGGTTCCCTCTTTATTATTTATGTTTGCACTAAGTTTCAGTTCTGGTGCAGAAGATGTGACATGTTTATTACGAGGCATTTGCCATTTAATAAATTGGTTAGGTCCAGTGATTGTGAGCCAAAACCAGTACTGGAGCCTCCACAGACATAAGGTACAAGGGAAAGATCTGCACCTGTTCTGTGTTTAGAGCAGTACCTGGTTTTGCCTCACAATAAGGGCTCATGCACACAGCTGTTGCCGACCGTTGTTTGCATTGGGGACCGCAATTTGCGGTCCCCAATGCACGGGCAACATCCATGCGGATTACGTAAATGGATCCAGACCCAATCAACTTGAATGGGTCCATGATCCATCAGCACCACAAAAAAATAGAACATGTTAAAAAAAAATTGCGGACTTCCGGTTCCGGCGCTGGGATGCTAGCAGCGGAGTGAAGGAGCTCCGGCACCCGCTCGTCAAAAAATCGGATCCCCACCGTTATCACAAGCGTGGGAAAGCTAATAGAGAGACGCTTAAGGTCTGCTACTGACCACTGTGCTCGGTACATGGAGCGATACCTCTTACGGAGTGGCAGCATGAAATCCACCATGTCCGGCAGCGCGGGAGATTCTCAGGGCAAGATGGCGGAATCGTGTATTCTCTTACCTGAGCCAGTGTCTGAGACGCAAGACAGGGGTGAGTCTCTTGTAATACACCCAACGACGGTGACGACTCAGGGCATTGACTATAAGGCTACTTTCAGACTAGCGTTCAGAGAGGATCCGTCTGGTGTCTGCACAGACGGATCCTCTCCTATAATGCAGACGTTTGGATCCGTTCAGAACGGATCCGTCTGCATTATAGTTTAGAAAAAATTTGAAGTCTGAAAGTTGTTCAGACGGATCCGTCCAGACTTTACATTGAAAGTCAATGGGGGACGGATCCGTTTGAAAATTGAGCCATATGGTGTCAACTTCAAACGGATCCGTCCCTATTGACTTACATTGTAAGTCTGGACGGATCCGTTTGCCTCCGCACGGCCAGACGGACACCTGAACGCTGCAAGCAGCGTTCGGGTGTCCGCCTGCGGAGCGGAGGCTGAACGCTGCCAGACTGATGCATTCTGAGCGGATCCACGTCCACTCAGAATGCATTGGTAGCTGGACGGATGCGTTCGGGGCCGCTTGTGAGACCCTTCAAACGGAGCTCACAAGCGGAGCCCCGACGCTAGTGTGAAAGTAGCCTAAATCGTTGGCTATCGAAGTGGCCACCTATCTTGCTCCTGATATCAGGGACACGCTGACGAAGACGTTGTCAGCGTCCCTGCAACAGCTCCATGAAACAATACATCAACATGATGCTAAGATAGAAGAGCTGGAGCAGAGAGCACAATCTATTGAGAGCGAGAATGCCAGTTTTGCACGCACCCTGAGTGAACTGTCTAAACAAAATATGATTTTAATGGACAGGGTGGAAGACCTGGAGAATAGGTCGCGACGGAGCAATCTGCGTTTAATTGGCTTGCCAGAATCTATAAAACCACAAGAGTTAAAGGAACTCTGCGAATTAGATTTGCCACGAGCCTTGGGCCGCCATAAGGTGGAGAGAGCGCACAGAATTGGCCCCTTGGAGGACCCACAATTGAAGAGATCGGGAGGGTCACACAATGCTCCTATACGGCCGCGCCAAGTAATCATGAAATATCTTGATTATTGCGACAAGGAAGCCATACTAAGAGCTTTCAGAAGCAGGAAAAGTGCCCTCAAGCTACAAGGGCATAATATATTATCAGGGCCGTCTTTAATATTGATTGGACCCTGGGCAAAAATGTACTTGGGCCCCCTGGATCCCGCCTTCCCACACCTTAGGCAATCACGCCCTCCACCACAACACACACAAAAAAAATCCACACATCTGGTAGAGTACAGTGAATGACTGTAAATGCTTCCAGTTCTGAAGACTCCAGCGGCTCAGGATCAGTGCTCTGGGCAGCTGGGCTCAGG
The DNA here is from genome assembly GCF_905171765.1 of Bufo bufo. NCBI lineage: Eukaryota > Metazoa > Chordata > Amphibia > Anura > Bufonidae > Bufo > Bufo bufo. The sequence goes on along the minus strand of NW_024400617.1, from coordinate 23,741 downwards.
CTGGAAGTGGGCACCGCTCTGCAGGAAGGAGACCGGGGCTCGGCTCAACCTAGTGTTACAGTGCACCCCAGCACCCCACAGTATGCAGTATAGCACCCTATAGTATACAGCACCACACAGTATGCAGTATAGCACCCTATAGTATACAGCACCACACATTATGCAGTTTAGCACCCCACACTATACAGTACCCCACAGTATATAGTAGAGCAGTATAGCACCCCACACTATACAGTACCCCACAGTATATAGTAGAGCAGTATAGCAGCCCACAGTATACAGCACCTCACAGTTTACAACACCTCACTGTATACAGCACCCCAAACTATACACGATACAGCCCCCCACGCTATACAGTACAGCAGTATAGCACTCCACACTATACCGCACCCACAGTATACAGTATACAGACCCCCACAGTATACAGTACAGCAGTATAGCCCCCCACACTATACAGGCCCCCCACACTATACAGGCCCCCCACACACTATACAGGCCCCCCCCCCACAGTATACAGGCCCCCACACAGTATACAGCCCCCCACACTATACAGGCCCCCCACACTATACAGCCCCCCACACAGTATACAACCCCCACACAGTATACAGCCCACCACACAGTATACAGCCCCCCACAGTATACAGGCCCCCACACAGTATACAGTCCCACACAGTATACAGCCCACCACACAGTATACAGCCCACCACACAGTATACAGCCCCCCCCCCACAGTATACAGGCCCCCACAGTATACAGGCCCCCACACAGTATACAGCCCACCACACAGTATACAGCCCACCACACAGTATACAGCCCCCATCCCCAAATTATACAGGCCCGCACACGGTATACAGCCTACCACACAGTATACAGCCCCCCCCCACAGTATACAGGCCCCCACACAGTATACAGTCATACACAGTATACAGAGCCCCACACAGTATACAGCCCACCACACAGTATACAGCCCACCACACAGTATACAGCCCACCACACAGTATACAGCCCCCACAGTATACAGCCCCCCACAGTATACAGGCCCCCACACAGTATACAGCCCCCCCACAGTATACAGGCCCCCACACAGTTTACAGCCACACACAGTATACAGAGCCCCCACAGTATACAGCCCACCACACAGTATACAGCCCACCACACAGTATACAGCCCCCACAGTATACAGGCCCCCACAGTATACAGGCCCCCACACAGTATACAGCCCCCCACAGTATACAGAGCCCCCACAGTATACAGCCCCCCCACAGTATACAGCCCACCACACAGTATAGAGATCCCCCCCACAGTATACAGCCCACCACACAGTATACAGCCCACCACAGTATATAGGCCCCCACACAATATACAGGCCCCCCACAATATACAAGCCCCCCCACACAGTATACAGCCCACCACTATACAGTAGTTTACAGTATATAAACATAACAGCCCCTGTCACCTTTTTCTGATGTAATGTTCACACAAAAAAGCTCCACAGTTAACTGCAACACTCCTGGTAGGACCTGTGATGACCTCATAGCCATGTGACCAGTAATTGCTAGGTTACTGGTCACATGGTGATGATGTCATTAAGGTCCTGATCACAACTTTAAAGAGGAACTTTCACCGATTCTTACCCTATGAAATAACTATACAGACATGGAGAGCGGCGCCCGGGGATCTCACTGCACTTACTATTATCCCCGGGCGCCGCTCCGTTCTCCTGCTATGCCCTCCGGTATCTCCGTTCCCTAAGTTATGGTAGGCGGAGTCTGCCCTTGTTCTTCTGTAGCGCTGGCCAATCGCATTGCAGAGCTCACAGCCTGGGAGAAAATAACCTTCCAGGCTGTGAGCTCTGCGCTGCGATTGGCCAGCGCTAGAGCAGAACAAGGGCAGACTCCGCCTACCATAACTTAGTGACTGGAATCTCCGCCTACTATAACTTAGTGAGCGGAGATACCGGAGGGCATAGCGGGAGAACGGAGCGGCGCCCGGGGATAATAGTAAGTGCAGTGATATCCCCAGGTGCCGCTCCACATGTCTGTATAGTTAGTTCATAGGGTAAGAATCGGTGAAAGGTCCTCTTTAAGGCTACTTTCACACCTGCGTTCGGGTGTACGCTCGTGAGCTCCGTTTGAAGGGGCTCACAAGCGGCCCCGAACGCAGCCGTCCAGCCCTAATGCATGCTCAGTGGAGGCGGATCCGCTCAGAATGCATCAGTCTGCCAGCGTTCGGCCTCCGCTCTGCTCAGCGAGCGGATACCTGAACGCTGCTTGCAGCGTTCGGGTGTCCGCCTGGTCGTGCTGAGGCAAGCGGATCTGTCCAGACTTACAATGTAAGTCAATGGGGACGGATCCGTTTGAAGATGACACTATATGACTCAATCTTCAAACGGATCCGCCCCCATTGACTTTCAATGTAAAGTCTGGACGGATCCGCTCAGGCTACTTTCACACTTAGAAATTTTTCTAAGTTATAATGCAGACGGATCCGTTCTGAATGGATGCAAACGTCTGCATTATAGGAGCGGATCCATCTGATGAAACATCAGACGGACCCGCTCCGAACGCTGGTGTGAAAGTAGCCTAACACAGTACGATCATGATGCCTGGACTCAGTGCAGGCAGGCATAGCAGCACCCCCTGTGTAGCTGACAGCTTGACACCCGGGGCAGTGGCTAGCAGGGCTCAAGAGGCAGCTGCCTTGGGCCCCCCAGGAGCAACTGGGCCCGGGGCAGCTGCCCCTTTTACCCCTTGGTAAAGACGGCCCTGTATATTATTATTTGCAGATTACTCAGCAGCTGTGGCGAAGAAAAGGAGGGAGTTCAGCCAGGTCTGCTCTCTGTTGTATCAAAGGCAAATCAAGTTTCAACTAATGTACCCGGCAAAATTGTGTGTTACACATGCAGATGGTTCGAGGATCATATTTCACAAGCCGTCAGCGGCGGAAGAAATTATGGACACTTTACAGAACAGACGGCAGGAGAGGGAAGCAGAGCGTAGACGGAGATCTGTATCGCCGCGACAAGATAGAATTGATGGAGATCGGCGAAAGGGTGAATCTCAAGATCCTGGACGGGAACGTCGTGATAGAGAGGGACGATCCGGGACAGTCAATAAGCGCACTTCCAGGAGAGATGTGCAATCATACCCGAGAAGGTGACTGTTCCTGTGGTAATAAGCGCTGCGATGCAGCATGTTCTCCCAGTAATAGTTTTGAAAAGTTCCCTGCAATAGGGGATTCAATTGTTAAAGTTATGTTGATAATGTTGACATTGCTCCTTGGTATAAGCGGCCTTGGGCTAGCAGTTACGTGAGTCAGGAAGGTGGGCGGGTGCCGCAACCCAGAAAAAAGGAGGTCTTAATAGAATAAATACTGTTAGGGGCTGCTCTAACGGTTAGGGAAGGGGAATCAGGGAGGTAGGGAGGGAAGATTTTTCTAAGGGATTTTGGAATTTACTTTATCTGCAACTCTTGTCCGTTCTGAACGTATTTTTTGTCTCGGCTACAAGAGTAGTGTTTAGGAAAAGTGAAAGATGAAAATTGTCTCTTGGAACGTAAAGGGCCTGAGGTCACCCCACAAAAGATGGATGATTCTCAGGCATTTAAAGAAACTCAAACCTGATATCGTTCTTCTCCAGTAAACTCACCGGGAAGAGAAGGATTTTGACAGGATGAAAAGATTATTGGTAGGAACAGTGTTAGGTTCTCCAGCATATAATAGGAAGGCAGGAATTATAACGATGATAAATAAACAGCTCAACTGTAACATGGTAGGACATACTGCTGATACAAAGGGCAGATGGGCGCATGTTCTTATCCAGGTCCAGGACACGCAGTACAGCATCTATAATGTTTACAGCCCGAATACAAATAATGGTTCGTTCTTTAGAGAGTTGGAATCCAGGGTGCTAGGAGACACAAATCAGCACAAGATCATAGGGGGAGACTCAGTGGTTAGGGGTGCGGAAGACAGAAGACGAGAAGGAGACAGGGTTGAGATTGATGGCCCCCAGGACAACAGGATTCAGCCTCTTATGGGAGGAGCCGGTCTGATAGACCCATGGCGCCAATTCCATCCTGATGACCGAAGCTTTACATTTTACTCGAATTCACAAGCTTGGTGGTCACGGATTGATTACATACTCCTTTCTCACTCACTATCGCATAGGGTGGAGGAGGCGGAGATTGGTGATATGGTTTTATCAGATCATACCCCGATATCGCTAGATCTGTTTGAGACGTACCCAAGAGGGATGGATTATATTTGGCGCTTTCCTTCTCATTTGTGCGCAAGGGAGGAGTTTGTAGAAAAGTTATCCATATGGTGGGAGGAATTTAAGTCCGACAATGAGGTGCATTTAGAGGACCCAAAGTTATTTTGGAATGCGGTGAGGAGGGGAAGGATCTTGGGATATGTGAGTAGCATCAAGAAAAAGGCCCAACAATCCTTTAACAAAACGAGCCAGAAAGTTAGAGAGGCTTATTCCAGCTTCATGAGTAACCCGTCAGAGGCCAATAAACAGAAGTGGGTGACTGAACGTCAAGCTTTTGAGAACTGTGTGAGAGAAAAGGAGTCCCTGAAACAGTCAGAAATGGAAACAAAGCTATACAAATACGGTAATAAATCGGGGAGGCTACTAGCAAATCTAGCTAAAGGGATGAGAAATCACCAATATATAGCATGCTTGAAAGACACAGAGGGTAACTTGAGTCATGATCCTGCAGTAATCAGTACTATAGTAGGTTCCTATTATGAAGCCCTATATAAAGATGAGGCAACATGTGACCTGTCAGACACTATTTTAAATAGGGTTAAATTGACAAATTTAACGGAGGAACAGCTCCTTTCTTTGAATGCTGACATTTCTTTACAAGAGCTACAGGAAGCCATAAAACATTTAAGTAACTCCAAAGCCCCAGGTCCTGATGGATTCACAGGGGAATTCTTCAAGGCTCTCATAGCCCAAGTTTCCCCTGTTTTACTGGAATTGTTTAACGGGGTCTTTCAGGGCCGTACGTCATTAGACAATGAGAACATGTCTTATATCAAACTACTCCCCAAGCCAGGGAAGGACCCCTTGACACCGGGTTCCTACAGATCCATCTCTCTAATAAATGTCGACGCGAAACTGATGGCCAAGATTGTAGCAGATCGCTTGGCTTCCTTTTTGCCCCAGTTAAAGGACGAGAACAAGTAGGATTTGTAAAAGGCAGATCCGCTGTGGCAAATATAAGGACTGTCTTGACGGTTCTAGACCGGGTGCAGAATCTCCCAGTTAGGGGAGAGTTCCCAGCCATGCTCACCTTGAATGCGGAAAAGGCATTTGACAATGTAAGGTGGGCGTGGTTGGGAGCAGTATTGGATAGGATGGGGTTCGTGGGAGCCTTTAGGACATATTTAGACCAGATGTACCATAATCCGAGGGCAAGGGTTTATACCCAGGGCTTTTTATCTAAACCCTTTCAGCTTCAAAAAGGCACCCGACAGGGATGTCCCCTATCCCCTCTTCTATTTAATTTAGCCTTAGAGCCACTTGCCAGGGAACTGTGTGAATCTAACATCTTTGAAGGTATCAAGGTTGGGGGATGTCAGGCAAAAGCGGCTCTGTTCGCAGACGATATAATCCTATTTCTGGCCCGTCCGAAACAACACCTGGGGAGGGTGATAGAATTGTTAAGTGAATTTGGGAAATACTCTGGCTATGCGGTAAACAGAACTAAGTTTGAACTTCTTCCTTTGGCACAGGGTGATGATGGGATGGATATTGGCTCAGAGAGATTTGGTATTGCTAAACCGTCGACCCAACTTACATACCTAGGGGTCAAAATAGGGAAATCACCACATTCCATTTACAGACTGAATTACCCACCATTGTTCTCCAAAATTAAAAAAGATCTTGATAGATGGAAAAATTGACCCCTCTCTCTAATGGGACGTTGTCAGCTGGTCAAAATGATGGGGGCGGCGAAGCTAATGTATCCTTTACAAACAATACCTGTCCTCTTAAGACACGCTGATATTGGGGATCTTGAGAAAAAGTTTACACAATTTCTGTGGGGAGGGAAGAAGGCAAGAATTGCGTTAAAAAAAAATGAAACTTAAGAAGGAACTGGGAGGTCTTAATTTACCAGACCTACGGGGATACAATTTGGCGTGCCTTAGCAGGCATATTTTAGACTGGGCTAATAAGACGTTGTTTTATTCAAATTTACGTGTTGAGAGCAAGCTAGCATCTCCTTGGAATCTGATAGCCCTCCTACACCAAAGTGTCGAAGCTCCCATATGTAGCAAGAAGATCCCTAATTCTTAGAGACACGATCATTGCTTGGAAAAATGTGAGGAAGCTTTTTGGCCTACCTTATATGTTTTCGAAACATCTCCCATTACAGGGTAATCCCAACTTCCCTCCTGGTTATAGTGAGAAATCCTTTCAAGACTGGGCTAATAGGGGAGTGTCTAGGATAGGGGATCTGATGCACGAGAGAGAGGCCAAATGGGCATCACTAGGTGAAATAATAGAAATGGAATCTGCAGAAACCTGCACAGTTTCCATTTATGCAGGTTCAAAGTTATGTAAAGAGCATTATAAGTGACTTATCCAATGAAGGGCGGAGGAACAATTTTGATTCCTTTCTGGGGCATAAGTGCAAGATGTCTATTTCAGAAATCTATAATGTTCTTAGGGCAACCTGGGAGGATCAGTTGATGGTTAACCTATTCAGGAAATGGGAAAATCAACTGGGGGTGACGGAATTAGAGTCCATTGCTCGGGCAGGTATTCAGGCATTATATAAAGCAGTACCCAATTAGCAGATGAGGGAAACACAGTTCAAGATACTTCACAGGGCAATCTATGGGTTTGATATACCGTCTTCTCTAGCTAGGCCTGATAGAATAACTGCTTGTCCAAAATGTAGCACGCCAGGGACAGACTTGTTCCATGGTTTATGGACATGCCCCAGTTTGGTCACATTTTGCTCTCAAGTGTTTGCAATAATGAAACGGCTTGGCAATAACCGTTCCGAATTATCACCTCTTCTAGTCATATTTCAGGCAGAAGGAAAAGAATCATCTGACAATGAAGGGGGCAGAGAGAGGAAGAGTCTGACGGTTCTTGAATATAAGATATTGTTAGAGGCAAAGAGATGTCTATTGACACGGTGTCTGTCAGCAGACATCCCCAGTGTTGAGATGTTGTTGAGCCGAATTAAGCATTTATTTCTTTTAGAATGGCGGGATGCGATTACCAAGAAAGAAATGCTGGGGAAAAAATTGTACAAAGTATGGAAGGTTTTTATGTTGCATTATATTCCCAAATCTGAATACCCCCCATTGATGGGACCCTTTAAACTCACAGCGTGGTACCTACAGGAGGATTTGAAGGAACAGTTGGGGGATTTGAAAGTTTGAATGAAGGGCCTTGCAAGAGTAACGAAGTGATTTGAATTATTATCAGTGGTAGAGATAGCTTTGATATTGGCTAGTAGCCGAGAGGTTCAGGAAGGATAAAAGTGGGATGAGGAAGGGGAAGGGGGAAGTATGGGGGGGGGGGTCAGGGGGGGAGGGGAGTATAATAAAGAATATGTTTATAGATTTGAATGGGGAAAATCGATTGCAGGCTGCGATTTAACTGATATTCGCTTTGTGGGGGTCATTAGCCTCAATTTTACTGTGCTAAGAGTTAGCTTTTCTCAAAGTTGAGTATTTTAGTTATAAGTGGGAGGTGGGTGGGGGACGAGAAAAATGGAAAAAAATGGGAAATGTGTCTGTATTTCTTGTTCAAAATGACATTTTATTACTGATGTACTTAAATTGACATTTATATATACTATGTCACCAATGGCTATGTATACTGCTTACATGGATTTTTCCCTGAATAAAAGTATATTTAAAAAAATGTAATAAAAATTGCGGTGCGGAGGCATGGAGAGAAACCCAACAGAAGCACTACGGAGTGCTTCCGTGATGCTCCGCACCGGACCTTCAGGATTGCGGACCCATTCTCTTGAATGGGTCCGCATCTGTGATGCGAGGTGCACATGGCTGGTGCCTGCATATTGCAGACTCACTGTTTGCGGACCGCAATACGGACAAGGCCAGGTAATGGCCGTGTGCTTGAGGCCTAACTGATGTAAAATCACTAATCGAATACTGACAGCTGTCTGAGGCCCTGAGCACAAGGGATTGGCTATTATTTCATCTTTATGGAAGATTATCTTGATTATTTCTGTTCCCTGGCAATATTTTTTTATTTTTCTGTCTGGAGTGCATGTGTACATTCAGGGCCGTCTTTAACCACCTCAGCTCCCCTAGCTTAAACACCCTTAATGACAGACCACTTTTTACACTTCTGCACTACACTACTTTCACAGTTTATTGCTCGGTCATGCAACTTACCACCCAAATGAATTTTACCTCCTTTTCTTCTCCCTAATAGAGATTTCATTTGGTGGTATTTCATTGCTGCTGACATTTTGAAATTTTTTGTTATTAATCGAAATTTAACGAAATTTTTGCAAAAAAATTACATTTTTCACTTTCAGTTGTAATTTTTTTTTTTTTAAAACGACATCTATATATAAATTTTTCTCTAAATTTATTGTTCTACATGTCTTTGATAAAAAAAAAAAGTTTGGGTAAAAAAAAAAAAATGGTTTGGGTAAAAGTTATAGCATTTACAAACTATGGTACAAAAATGTGAATTTCCGCTTTTTGAAGCAGCTCTGACTTTCTGAGCACCTGTCATGTTTCCTGAGGTTCTACAATGCCCAGACAGTAGAAAAACCCCACAAATAACTCCATTTCGGAAAGTAGACACCCTAAGGTATTCACTGATGGGCATAGTGAGTTCATAGAACTTTTTATTTTTTGTCACAAGTTAGCGGAAAATGATGATTTTTTTAATTTATTTTTTCCTTACAAAGTCTCATATTCCACTAACTTGTGACAAAAAATAAAAACTTCCATGAACTCACTATGCCCATCACGAAATACCTTGGGGTGTCTTCTTTCCAAAATGGGGTCTCTTGTGGGGTAGTTATACTGCCCTGGCATTTTAGGGGCCCTAATGTGTGGGAAGTAGTTTGAAATCAAAATGTGTAAAAAATGCCCTGTGAAATCCTAAAGGTGCTCTTTGTAATGTGGGCCCCTTTGCCCACCTAGGCTGCAAAAAAATGTCACACATGTGGTATCGCCGTACTCAGGAGAAGTTGGGCAATGTGTTTTGGGGTGTAATATTACATATACCCATGCTGGGTGAGATAAATATCTCGGTCAAATGCCAACTTTGTATAAAAAAAATGGGAAAAGTTGTCTTTTGCCGAGATATTTCTCTCACCCAGCATGGGCATTTTCCGCTAACTTGTGACAAAAAATAAATTCTAGGAACTCGCCATGCCCCTCACGGAATGCCTTGGGGTGTCTTCTTTCCAAAATGGGGTAACTTGTGGGGTAGTTATACTGCCCTGGCATTTTATGCGTGCCCTTTCACGCATTAGGGCCCCTAAAATGCCAGGGCAGTAGAACTACCCCACAAGTGACCCCATTTTGGAAAGAAGACACCCCAAGGTATTTCGTGATAGGCATAGTGAGTTCATGGAAGTTTTAATTTTTTGTCACAAGTTAGTGGAATATGAGACTTTGTAAGAAAAAATAAAAATAATCATCATTTTCCGCTAACTTGTGACAAAAAATAAAAAATTCTAGGAACTCGCCATGCCCCTCACGGAATACCTTGGGGTGTCTTCTTTCCAAAATGGGGTCACTTGTGGGGTAGTTATGCTGCCCTGGCATTTTAGGGGCCCTAATCTGTGAGAAGTAGTTTGAAATCAAAATGTGTAAAAAATGCCCTGTGAAATCCAAAAGGTGCTCTTTGGAATGTGGGCCCATTTGCCCACCTAGGCTGCAAAAAAGTGTCACACATCTGGTATCGCCGTACTCAGAAGAAGTAGGGCAATGTGTTTTGGGGTGTCTTTTTACATATACCCATGCTGGGTGAGAGAAATATCTCGGCAAAAGACAACTTTTCCCATTTTTTTATACAAAGTTGGCATTTGACCAAGATATTTATCTCACCCAGCATGGGTATATGTAAAATGACACCCCAAAACACATTCCCCAACTTCTCCTGAGTATGGCGATACCACATGTGTTACACTTTTTTGCAGCCTAGATGCGCAAAGGGGCCCAAATTCCTTTTAGGAGGGCATTTTTAGACATTTAGATTCCAGACTTCTTCTCACGCTTTAGGGCCCCTAAAATGCCAGGGCAGTATAAATACCCCACATGTGACCCCATTTTGAGAAGAAGACACCCCAAGGTATTCAATGAGGGGCATGGCGAGTTCATAGAATTTTTTGGCACAAGTTAGCGGAAATTGATTTGTTTTTGTTTTTTCTCACAAAGTCTCCCTTTCCGCTAACTTGGGACAAAAATTTCAATCTTTCATGGACTCAATATGCCCCTCAGCGAATACCTTGGGGTGTCTTCTTTCCAAAATGGGGTCATTTGTGGGGTGTTTGTACTGCCCTGGCATTTGAGGGTCTCCGCAATCATTACATGTATGGCAAGCATTAGGAATTTCTGCTATTCTCCTTATATTGAGCATACGGGTAATGAGATTTTTTTTTTCCGTTCAGCCTCTGGGCTGAAAGAAAAAATTAATGGCACAGATTTCTTCATTCGCATCGATCAATGTGGATGAAAAAATCTCTGCCAAAAAAAAAAAAGGAGGGGAAAGGCGTCTGCCAGGACATAGGAGCTCCGCCCAACATCCAAACCCACTTAGCCCGTATGCCCTGGCAAACCCGATTTCTCCATTCGCATCAATCGATGTGGATATATATATTTTTTTTATATACAAAGTGTTTGCCAAAGCATATGAACACCGCCGCCCCCTCAGCTCATATGCCTCGGCAAACGTATCGTTTACTGCAGAGGAGAAATCTCGTCTTGCAGCGCCGCATACACCGACTTTTGTGTAATCTGACAGCAGCGCAATGCTTCTGTCAAAATGCACATCAGTGCTGCAGCTAGTCGATCGGTTGGTCCACCTGGAAGGTAAAAAAAAAAAAAAAAGAAAAAACCAGGCCGCAACGCAATAAATTTATTAACTTTATAATAACATTTGAACGGAACATATAAACTTTATTAAACTTTTTCAACAGAACGTTAACTTTTTTGCTTACCGGTGATTTTTTTTTTTTTACCTTTATAGGACAAACCTCTCCTTCCCCATGGGACAATGTGCAAAGCGCAAATCGCCCAAAGATGTGGCGAACTACATTATGCACTTTGTCCCAGGTGAAAGGAGAGGTTTGCAGCAGCTGTGAGTGAAAGGGCCCTAATAGCCCTGTGTGCCTGTCCTGTGAGATGCAATCCCTATGCTAAGTGTACCTGTGTGTGGTACTTCCGGAAACACTCCCCTAAGCATAGGGCAGGGTGGTCAGGGCAGTCAGGACAGAAATAGCGGGTCACGCCTTATTCCACTCCTGCTACAGACACAACATCTTTTTCGGGGTGACGGTTGGGTTGAGGTACCAGCAACGACATTGGGGAAATGTCGCTCGTGTAGACGGCTCACTACACTGGTGGATGGGGCCACGGAACCTCCTGGATACAGGAGGTTCTCGATGATCTCTTCCTGAAATTTGAGGAAGGATCCTGTTCTCCCAGCTTTACTGTAGAGAACAAAACTATTATATGCAGCCAATTGAATCAAATATACAGACACCTTCTTATACCAGCGTCTGGTGCATCGGGAAACTAAATAAGGAGCCAACATCTGGTAATTGAAGTCCACCCCTCCCATGTGAAGGTTATAGTCGTGGACAGAGAGGTGCTTTTCAATGACACTGGTTGCCCATTCTACAGGGAGTGCAGAATTATTAGGCAAGTTGTATTTTTGAGGATTAATTTTATTATTGAACAACAACCATGTTCTCAATGAACCCAAAAAACTCATTAATATCAAAGCTGAATATTTTTGGAAGTAGTTTTTAGTTTGTTTTTAGTTTTAGCTATTTTAGGGGGATATCTGTGTGTGCAGGTGACTATTACTGTGCATAATTATTAGGCAACTTAACAAAAAACAAATATATACCTATTTCAATTATTTATTTTTACCAGTGAAACCAATATAACATCTCAACATTCACAAATATACATTTCTGACATTCAAAAACAAAACAAAAACAAATCAGTGACCAATATAGCCACCTTTCTTTGCAAGGACACTCAAAAGCCTGCCATCCATGGATTCTGTCAGTGTTTTGATCTGTTCACCATCAACATTGCGTGCAGCAGCAACCACAGCCTCCCAGACACTGTTCAGAGAGGTGTACTGTTTTCCCTCCTTGTAAATCTCACATTTGATGATGAACCACAGGTTCTCAATGGGGTTCAGATCAGGTGAACAAGGAGGCCATGTCATTAGATTTTCTTCTTTTATACCCTTTCTTGCCAGCCACGCTGTGGAGTACTTGGACGCGTATGATGGAGCATTGTCCTGCATGAAAATCATGTTTTTCTTGAAGGATGCAGACTTCTTCCTGTACCACTGCTTGAAGAAGGTGTCTTCCAGAAACTGGCAGTAGGACTGGAAGTTGAGCTTGACTCCATCCTCAACCCGAAAAGGCCCCACAAGCTCATCTTTGATGATACCAGCCCAAACCAGTACTCCACCTCCACCTTGCTGGCGTCTGAGTCGGACTGGAGCTCTCTGCCCTTTACCAATCCAGCCATGGGCCCATCCATCTGGCCCATCAAGACTCACTATCATTTCATCAGTCCATAAAACCTTAGAAAAATCAGTCTTGAGATATTTCTTGGCCCAGTCTTGACGTTTCAGCTTGTGTGTCTTGTTCAGTGGTGGTCGTCTTTCAGCCTTTCTTACCTTGGCCATGTCTCTGAGTATTGCACACCTTGTGCTTTTGGGCATTCCAGTGATGTTGCAGCTCTGAAATATGGCCAAACTGGTGGCAAGTGGCATCTTGGCAGCTGCACGCTTGACTTTTCTCAGTTCATGGGCAGTTATTTTGCGCCTTGGTTTTTCCACACGCTTCTTGCGACCCTGTTGACTATTTTGAATGAAACGCTTGATTGTTCGATGATCACGCTTCAGAAGCTTTGCAATTTTAAGAGTGCTGCATCCCTCTGCAAGATATCTCACTATTTTTGACTTTTCTGAGCCTGTCAAGTCCTTCTTTTGACCCATTTTGCCAAAGGAAAGGAAGTTGCTTAATAATTATGCACACCTAATATAGGGTGTTGATGTCATTAGACCACACCCCTTCTCATTACAGAGATGCACATCACCTAATATGCTTAATTGGTAGTAGGCTTTCGAGCCTATACAGCTTGGAGTAAGACAACATGCATAAAGAGGATGATGTGGTCAAAATACTCATTTGCCTAATAATTCTGCACACGGTGTATTTGTATTGTCGTGTCTGCGTGAATGGAGGAGAGCATGTAAACGTCACGCTTGTCTCTCCATTTCACCGCGAGCAGTTCTTCGTTACACAAGGCAGCCCTCTCCCCCCTTGCAAGACTGGTGGTAACGAGCCGTTGGGGGAAGCCCCGGCGACTAGGTCGCACGGTGCCACAGCAGCCAATCTGTTCTAGGAACAAATGCCTGAAGAGGGGCACACTTGTGTAAAAATGTCCACATAAAGATGGTACCCCTTGCCAAATAAGGGTGACACCAAGTCCCAGACTGTCTTCCCACTGCTCCCCAGGTAGTCAGGGCAACCGACCGGCTCCAGGGTCTGATCTTTACCCTCATAGATCTGAAATTTGTGGGTATAGCCTGTGGCCCTTTCACAGAGCTTATACAATTTGACCCCATACCGGGCACGCTTGCTTGGGATGTATTGTTTGAAGCCAAGGCGCCCAGTAAAATGTATAAGTGACTCGTCTACGCAGATGTTTTGCTCAGGGGTATACAAATCTGCAAAATTGTTGTTGAAGTGGTCTAGGAGGGGCCGAATTTTGTGGAGCCGGTCAAAAGCTGGGTGGCCTCTGGGACGAGAGGTGCTGTTGTCGCTAAAGTGCAGGAAATGCAGGATGGTCTCAAATCGTGTCCTGGACATAGCAGCAGAGAACATGGGCATGTGATGAATTGGGTTCGTGGACCAATATGACCGCAATTCATGCTTTTTGGTTAGACCCATGTTGAGGAGCAGGCCCAGAAAAATTTTAATTTCGGAAACTTGGACGGGTTTCCACCGGGCGACCGATCAGGCCTGATCGGGCAAACACTGCGTTTTGGGTGGAGGGCAAACTAAGGTGACACTAATACTATTATAGATCTGACTGTGATCAGTTCTGATCACTTACAGATACTATAAAAGTACAAAAGCTGATTAGCGATACGCTAATCAGCGAATCAGTGACTGCGGAGCGGTGGGCTGGGCGCTAAACGATCGCTAACTACCTAACCAAGGGGCCTAAACTATCCTAAAACTATCAGTCAATACCAGTGGAAAAAAAAAGTGACAGTTTACACTGATCACTTTTTTCCCTTTCACTAGGTGATTGACAGGGGCGATCAAGGGGTGATCAAGGGGTTAATTGGGGTGATGGGGGTGATCTGGGGCTAAGTGTAGTGTTTGGTGGCTACTCACTGTGATGTGTGCTCCTCTGCTGGGACCAACCGACGAAAAGGACCAGCAGAGGAGCACAGAAGCCATTTAACACCTTATATTTATAAATATAAGGTGTTATATGGCTTGTGATTTGTTTTTTTGAAAATCGCCAGCCTGCTAGCGATGATCATTGGCTGGCAGGCTGGTGATGAAATTGTCCTTTAACTTTTGCCGGCCCGCAATGCGCATACGCGTCTCGCGAGATGTCGCACGGATGCGTCCAGGAGGAATGATTCGACCGCCGCCACGACGCATCCGTGCGTTAGGCGGTCGGGAAGCAGTTAATATTGATTGGACCCTGGATCCCGCCTTCCCGCACCCTAGCATGCAATCACGCCCTCCACCACAGCACACACCCAAAAAAAAGCCACAGTGAATGACTGTAAATACTTCCAGTTCTGAAGACTCCAGCGGCTCAGGATCAGTGCTCTGGGAGTGGGCACCGCTCTGCAGTTCAGGAAGGAGACCGGGACTCAGCTCACCCTAGTGTTACAGTGTACCCCAGCACCTCACAGTATGCAGTATAGGACCCTATAGTATACAGCACCCCACAGTATGCAGTATAGCACCCTATAATATACAGCACCCCACAGTATGCAGTATAGCACCCTATAGTATACAGCACCCCACAGTATACAGTATAGCACCTTATAGTATACAGCACCCCACAATATGCAGTATAGCACCCTATAGTATACAGAAACCCACAGTATGCAGTATAGCACCTTATAGTATACAGCACCCCACAGTATGAAGTATAGCACCCTATAGTATACAGCACCCCGCAGTATAGCACCCTATAGTATACAGCAACCCACAGTATGCAGTATAGCACCCTATAGTGTACAGCACCCCATAGTATACAGCACCCCACAGTATACAGCACCTCACAGTATACAGTAGAGCAGTATAGCACCCTACAATATACAGCACCCCACAGTATACAGCACCTCACAGTATACAGCATCCCACAGTATACAGCATACTATACAGTATACAGCACCTCACAGTAGAGCAGTATAGCACCCTACAATATACAGCACCTCACAGGATACAGTATACAGCACCTCACAGTATACAGTAGAGCAGTATAGCACCCCACAATATACAGCACTCCACAGTATACAGCACCCCAAACTATACAGTATAAAGCACCTCACAGTATACAGTAGAGCAGTATAGCACCCCACACTATACAGCACCCCACAGTATATAGCACCCCACACTATACAGCCCCCCACAGTATACAGCACCCATAGTATACAGTAGAGCAGTATAGCACCCCACAGTATACAGCACCCCACACTATGCAATATACAGCACCCCATAGTATACAGTAGAGCAGTATAGCACCCCACAGTATACAGCACCCCACCGTATACAGCATTCCACAGTATACAGTAGAGCAGTATAGCACCCCACAGTATACAGCACCCCACAGTATACAGTAGCTTACAGTATTTTAGTATAACAGCCCCTGTAACCTTTTCCTGATGTAATCTTCACAAAACAAAGCTCCACAGTTAAGGCAAACTTCTCCTGCAGCAACAATCCTGGTAGAAAGGACCTTTGATTACCTCATAGCCATGTGACCAGTAATATTGCTAGGTTACTGGTCACATGGTGATGATGTCATTTAAGGTCCTTTCTCCTAAGAGAATCACAGTTCGCTGCCTGGAGTGTCGGCAGGCAGGCATGGCATGGCAGCACCCCCCTGTGTAGCCGACAGCCTGACACCCGGGGCAGTGGCTAGCAGGGCTCAAGAGGGAGCAGCCTTGGGCCCCCCAGGAGCAACTGGGCCCGGGGCAGCTGCCCCTTTTGCCCCTTGTTAAAGACGACCCTGTGTACATTAGAAGGAGGACTGGAGGAGGGTATATAATGTTTATAGAGGGAGGACTGGAGGAGGGTGTATAATGTATATAGAGGGAGGAGTGTATATAATGTATATAGAGGGAGGACTGGAGGAGGGTATATAATGTATATAGAGGGAGGACTGAAGGAGGGTAAATAGTGTATATATAGAGGGAGGAGGATGTATAGTGTATATAGAGGAAGGAATGGAGGATGGTATATAATGTATATAGAGGGAGGACTGGTGGAGGGTGTATAATGTACAGTATATAGAGGGAGGAGTGGAGGAGGGTATATATAGTGTATATAATGGGAGGACTGAAGGAGGGTAAATAGTGTATATATAGAGGGAGGACTGGAGGAGGGTGTATAGTGTATATAGAGGGAGGACTGGAGCAGGGTATATAGTGTATATAGAGGGAAGACTGGAGGGGTATATAGCGTATATAGAGGGAGGAGTGGAGGACGGTATATAGTGTATATAGAGGGAGGACTGGAGGGAGTATATAGCGTATATAGAGGGAGGACTGGAAGAGGGTGTACAGTGTATATAGAGGGAGGAATGGAGGAGAGTATATAATGTATATAGAGAGGACTGTAGGAGGGTATATAGAGGTAGGAATGGAGGAGAGTATATACATTACAAAGCCTCCTCCAGTCCTCCATCCATATAAATTATATACACAACTCCCAACTTTAGAAAAGAAGGAAGAGGGACACTATACAGCGTGCACATTTTTTCAGCACTAGGCCACGCCTCTAACTCTGCCCAAAACATAGCTAAACACGTAATCCCACCCAGTCCCCTAAATTCCCCACATAGTTATTCCCCCTTAACCCCTTAAGGACTCAGCCCTATTTCACCTTAAGGACTTGGCCATTTTTTGCAAATCTGACCAGTGTCACTTTAAGTGCTGATAACTTTAAAACGCTTTGACTTATCCAGGCCGTTCTGAGATTTTTTTTTGTCACATATTGTACTTCATGACACTGCTAAAATTGGGTCAAAAAAGTTAATTTTTTTTGCATAAACAAATATCATATTTACCAAAAATTTTTAAAAATGTGCAAATTTCAAAGTTTCAGTTTCTCTACTTCTGTAATACATAGTAATACCCCCAAAAATTGTGATGACTTTACATTCCCCATATGTCTACTTCATGTTTGTAGCATTTTGGGAATGATATTTTATTTTTTGGGGATGTTACAAGGCTTAGAAGTTTAGAAGCAAATCTTGAAATTTTTCAGAAATTTACAAAAACCCAATTTTTAGGGACCACTACAGGTCTGAAGTCACTTTGCGAGGCTTACATAATAGAAACCGCCCAAAAATGACCCCAATCTATAAACTACACCCCTCAAGGTATTCAAAACTGATTTTACAAACTTCATTAACCCTTTAGGTGTTGGACAAGAGTTATTGGCAAATGGGGATGAGATTTGAGAATTTCATATTTTTGCCTAATTTTCCATTTTAACCCATTTTTTCCACTAACAAAGCAAGGGTTAACAGCCAAATAAGACTGTATCTTTATTGCCCTGACTCTGCCGTTTACAGAAACACCCCATATGTGGCCGTAAACTACTGTACGGGCACACAGTAGGGCGTAGAGGGAAAGGTGCGCCGTATGGTTTTTGGAAGCCAGATTTGGCTGGACTGGTTTTTTGACACCATGTCCCATTTGAAGCCCCCCTGATGCACCCCTAGAGTAGAAACTCCATTAAAGTGACCCCATCTAAGAAACTACACCCCTCAAGGTATTCAAAACTGATTTTACAAACTTTGTTAACCCTTTAGGTGTTGCACAAGATTTAATGGAAAATAGAGATACAATTTCAAAATTTCACTTTTTTGGCAGATTTTCCATTTTAATATTTTTTTTCCAGTTACAAAGCAAGGGTTAACAGCCAAACAAAACTCATTATTTATGGCCCTGATTCTGTAGTTTACAGAAACACCCCATATGTGGTCGTAAACTGCTGTACGGGCACACGGCAGGGTGCAGAAGGAAAGGAATGCCATACGGTTTTTGGAAGGCAGATTTTGCTGGACTGGTTTTTTTGACACCATGTTCCATTTGAAGCCCCCCTGATGCACCCCTAGAGTAGAAACTCCAAAAAAGTGACCCCATTTTAGAAACTACGGGATAGGGTGGCAGTTTTGTTGGTACTAGTTTAGGGTACATATGATTTTTGGTTGCTCTATATTACACTTTTTTGTGCGGCAAGGTATCAAGAAATAGATTTTTTGGCACGTTTTTTTTTTGTTATTTACAACATTCATCTGACAGGTTAGATCATGTGGTAATTTTATAGAGCAGGTTGTCACGGACGCGGCGATACCTAATATGTATACAATTTTTTTTATTTATGTAAGTTTTACACAATGATTTCATTTTTAAAACAAAAAAATGTTTTAGTGTCTCCATAGTCTAAGAGCCATAGTTTTTTCAGTTTTTGGGCGATTATCTTAAGTAGGGTCTCATTTTTTGCGGGATGAGATGACGGTTTGATTGGCACTATTTTGGGGTGCATATGACTTTTTGATCGCTTGCTAAAAATCAAAAATCATGCAGGGGTGCAGGGGGGGTGCAAAATCTTTATTTTAGGGACACTAAAGTTTCTGATCCCCGCGGTCAGGGACCACGGGGATCAGAAACTGCAGAAAGTGCAGCAAACCGCAGGTCTGAATTGACCTGCGGTTTGCGGCGATCGCCGATACGGGGGGGTCACATGACCCCCCCTGGTGTTGTGACAGGATGCCGGCTGAATGATTTCAGCCGGCATCCCGTTCCGATTAACCCCCGCGGCATCGGAATAACGATTTAATGTTAGGATGTACCGGTATGCCCTGAGTCCTTAAGGACTCGGGAAATAGGGCGTACCGGTATGCCCTACGTCCTTAAGGGGTTAATGCCACCACACAGTAGTTATGCCAGCATTGTGCCCCCTTCACAGATTAGGCCCAAATATGTGCCGCCTCACATTAGTTATGCCCAGATATGGGCCCCCTCACAGTAGTTATGTCCAGATATGTGCCCCCCTAACAGTAGTGATGCCCAGTTATGTGCTCCCTCACAGTAGTATGCCCAGCTGTGCCCCCTTCACAGGCTGTAAAAAAATAATAATAAACTACCCATACTCACCTTGTGCCCCAGCCGCAGCAGGATACACGGAGCTCCCGGCCGGCCCCAGCACCTACCCAGACCTACAGTGTAGAGTGCAGACAGGGGGAGAAAGGATTGAGCAGGGAGCAGACGGACACCTCTCTGCTTCATCATTACAGGCAGCTGTCTCTGTTTCCTATGGAAGCAGGGACAGCTACCAGAGAGCGGGACATACCTCCCCGTACCGGGACCGCGGGACAGCCATTGAAATCTTGGACTGTCCTGATAGATCTGGGATGGTTGGGAGGTATGTACTGTATATACCCTCCTCCAGTTCAGCAGTGCACTCTCTCTACCCCCGGCCCATTGCAGTGGGATACCGTTGTCATCTGAAGCACTGTATCAGCAGGGCATGTGCGGCTGTCTGCCACCCACACCTGGATTAATAGCGGCAGAGACTGCTGCACTGATTCAGAGCTCCAGAAGAAGAAAAATCAATGTCACTGTGTTTTTTGGGCTGAAAGACAGTGAATTAATGGAATTAATTTGATTAATCTCGCTGCCCTACACACAACTATATATTTCCATATCTGATCCGCATTTTGAGGATAAGATTCAGGCCCGTTCATTTCTATGGGACTGCAAAAAATGTGGACAGCACACAATATGCTGTCTGCATCTGTATGTCCATGCCACCGTCCCGCAAAACAAAATAGAACATGTCCTATCCTTGTCAGTTTTGCGGATAAAGATAGGACATTTTTACAGAAAGGGGAAAAAATGCGGCATGCACATGGCCATTATGAAGGTAAAAAAGGGATCCAGAATGTTGTAAATAAAATTAATCCTTTATTGTAATAGTTTGTATTAGAAAACGCACATCCCAAAGAACTGATTGATTTTTATTTACAACACGCTGGATTCCTTTTCTCCCTTGAAATTGCTTATTTCTAAGGACGTGAACAAGCCTTGAATCCGTGCAGTGACTTGTTTGATAACTCCAACATCTGGTGCTAGAGTACTCTTTCTCTATACAAGTCATGGTCGGTATCCTGATCTGTGCTAAACAAATATGGTCATATGCACACAAAAACTCCAGAAAAAATGTCAAAAACTTCAGTATTCTGCATTTTT
This sequence comes from Bufo bufo, assembly GCF_905171765.1. NCBI lineage: Eukaryota > Metazoa > Chordata > Amphibia > Anura > Bufonidae > Bufo > Bufo bufo. Next base: position 3,004 of record NW_024400617.1, on the reverse strand, counting down.
GATAAAACACTAGAGAACCAAAAAATGGCACCTACAGTAACTAAAAAAAACGCCGGTCGCAAAAAAAATATGCTTGTGCATCCTGCGTTTTCCATGTCCCATGGACCTTCAGCTAACATCTATATTTTTTTACTTCTAAAATTGCACCAAAAGACACAGATGCAAATAGCGTCACTAACTACAAAAACTGCAGAAAAAAAATACGGGGGCTATTTCTCACAGTGAGGACGCTCATGTGAAATCAACCTTAGGGTGGCTCCTTCTTTTATATTTCTCTTAGGCCTCTTGCACACGAGCGTTGTGCATTCGTTCCGTGCATTGGGGACCGCAATTTGCGCAATTCACCTCCATCAATTTTCCTTCTTAATATTGGGATAATGTTCTCCTCCTCCAATTGTTCTGGGAGGAGGAGAACATTATCCCAATATTAGGAAGGAAAATTGATGGAGGTGAATTGCGGGTATGGAGGAGATTCATCGACGACTGCCTCTTAATCTGGGTAGGAGAAAAAAGTGGGCTGGAAGCACTCATTCAAAATTTGAATGAGAACAACTGGAATTTGCACTTTCCCAGCAATATAAGCAGTGTGGAGGTTAATTTCCTAGATCTGTGTATTTCCCTGGAAAATGGAAGGTTGGTCACGAAAACTTACTTTAAAGAAACAGACGTGAATGCATATATTGATAAGACTAGCTGCCACCAGGATATATGGTTAGATTACATCCCAAAAGGGCAGTTTAAAAGAATAGCACGTAACTGTACAAAAGTAGAAGATTATAGGAAACAGAGTAAAGTGATTAAAGGAAGGTTTGTGGAAAAAGGATATGAGGAGGAGGAGTTAGAAGAGTGGCGTAAAAATTTGGAGGTCTACACAACGCATGCAATCCGGATACAATCCAGACAGAAAAAAAGCATACACAAAACGCAATCGCAGAAAAAACTGATTCAACTTTCCGTGCAAAACCATCAGTTTTTCCATGAACAGATTTTGCCACAATCCATATAGTTTGTGTGAAAATGCCTTATGCTTTTGCAGGACCTGTCCAAGATTTTCAATGGCACCAGACAACCTCTTGCGGATTATGCACTTTTTTTTCTGCGTGGATTTCATGCTGAAAAACTGCAGCGTAATACAGTACCAGCAAAGCAAATGAGATTTGACAACTCTCATCTACACTTTGCTTTTTTTCATTGGCACGGAAATTGACCTGCTGTGTGGATTTTAAATTCGGCAACATGTCAATTGTTTGTGCGATTCTGCACCTTCCGTAGAGTGGTTTTTACCCATAGACTTCAATGGGGTTCTTTACAGAAACTGAAAATCTGCATAAAAAACTACACCAAAAGGCCGCATGCACACGGCCGTTGTCCCCAATGCAGGGGCAACATCCGTGCAGCGGGCCTGACCCATTCAACTTGAATGGGTCCGTGGTCTGTCCGCACTGCAAAAAAATATGACATTTATTTGCGGTGCGGAACAACGGAAAGAAACACCACGGAAGCACTCCGTAGTGCTTCCTGTGTTCCGTTCCGTGACTCCGTTCCGCATCTCCGGAATTGCAGACCCATTCAAGTGAATGGGTCTGCATTTGTGATGCGGGGTGCACACGGCCGGCGGCCGTGGATTGCCGACCCGCCGTTTGCGGGCCACAATACAGCCACAGCAGCCCAAACGCCGTGTGCATGAGTCCAAAAACATATAAAAACCACACTAAAACTGCAATAAATAGTGCTGACTTTTGTGTGTTTTTGGTGCAGATTTCATGGAGATTTTCACACAAATCTGCACAGTGCGCACTAACCCTAGGTTTCATTTAACAGAGCCCATCAGCCACTAAAATGCCATTTTCTTGTATGCCTTGCAGTTTTTATAGGAAAATAAGTACCTTACCCAACTTTATTGTCACATCTTCTGTAGAGAAGCATGGGGAAAATCCATTTGTGCAAAAAATGGCATGCAACAATACCTATATAACAACACACATTGCATATGTGAAACACTCGTGTGTGGGAGGAAAACACCACACCGAGCATAAGAGGGAAAGGGAATACCAGAATAAGACCTGGAAACTAGGGAAGGAAGATGGACACCTCCTAGAGAAAACCCTAACTCCAGTCCTGATAGACTACCAGTATGAACAGGCCCCAAAGGTAGGCAATTTCATACACCGGATACCTAGAATCCTATCTCACCCTATAGGACCCTGGAACTAATGTCAAGACTGAATTTACCTGTTCCTCCAAAGGAAAGGACAAACAGGAGTTTTCCTCAGGCCTAATGACACACATACAGTACAGACCAAAAGTTTGGACACACCTTCTCATTCAAAGAGTTTTCTTTATTTTCATAACTATGAAGGCATCAAAACTATGAATTAACACATGTGGAATTATATACATAACAAACAAGTGTGAAACAACTGAAAATATGCCATATTCTAGGTTCTTCAAAGTAGCCACCTTTTGCTTTGATTACTGCGTTGCACACTCTTGGCATTCTCTTGATGAGCTTCAAGAGGTAGTCCCCTGAAATGGTCTTCCAACAGTCTTGAAGGAGTTCCCAGAGATGCTTAGCACTTGTTGGCCCTTTTGCCTTCACTCTGCGGTCCAACTCACCCCAAACCATCTCAATTGGGTTCAGGTCCGGTGACTGTGGAGGCCAGGTCATCTGGCGCAGCACCCCATCACTCTCCTTCATGGTCAAATAGCCCTTACTTTCAAAGTTTTCCCAATTTTTCGGCTGACTGACTGACCTTCATTTCTTAAAGTAATGATGGCCACTCGTTTTTCTTTACTTAGCTGCTTTTTTCTTGCCATAATACAAATTCTAACAGTCTATTCAGTAGGACTATCAGCTGTGTATCCACCTGACTTCTCCTCAACGCAACTGATGGTCCCAACCCCATTTATAAGGCAAGAAATCCCACTTATTAAACCTGACAGGGCACACCTGTGAAGTGAAAACCATTTCAGGGGACTACCTCTTGAAGCTCATCAAGAGAAT
>NW_024400616.1:0-25966 GCF_905171765.1 Bufo bufo | reverse complement strand
AATGCCTGGATATATGTTTAGAATTTTCTATAAAACAATTCTAAAATGACACCTAGATGGGAGCAGCACCAAATAATGCAATTGAGCTGTAGAGATAATATTATCGTATGTTCATCTTGTGGACAAGGAAATCTCCTACCAGTGTCTTGTGTGCTTGAGTAGAATATTAACAGGGTTATTAGTTGTCATGGCAAATTATTACTCTGAACATTATCTCATAGACTTTTATTCATAGGTTGTGCAGTATATAATTGTCAGGTCACCATAAAACCACAGATAGTACCAGCATCTCCGGGGATTACATCGGATTCCTACAGCCACCAGCCAACCAGTTCATACCGCTAATAACCAAGTCGTACTTAAAGATGTGTTCCGGGGGCTGTGCAAAGTGCTTGGGCATTACCCTCATTCCCCTCGCTATTCTGTCTGTTTTGGCCAACATTTTGCTCTTTTTCCAGCTGGAAATGTTGCAAAGAGCAATGATCATATCTCACGTGAAGTCTTTTACCTCGGGGGACTCTTAGGTTCTGGTGTTTTGGTGAGTACACAATTAGTGTTTGTGAATGCTAAAAATCACCTTATGGTCATATAATGTTCGTGATCATCTAATGATTCAGTAAAAGAAAGTATTATTTGGCCGCAAGAGCCTGTTTTTTTCCAAACAAGGTCAAGTATGCAGATCACTCAGCAGTGCGGGTGGAGGAGGTTCCATAGCTACAATATTGGTTGCTAAGCCTGTGTCTTAAAGCTGCCCTCTACCAAAAATGTTAGTGACGTCACATGCACAGTTGACAACTCCATTCTCATTTGATTTGTTTTTCTTCCTGGAAACGTTGCCAAAAATTACATATCGTCAATATTTTTATAGACAAAATGGAAAACTGAAAATTCAAGATAGAGGACATAAGTACTAAGATTTACTTATAAAATTTTGCATGCCGCCCTGTACCTCTGAATGTTTAAATTGGCTATTAACTATGGTAAGGCTGAGTTCACATCTGCATTAGAGGCTTTGTTCAGGCCCAGTGTCGCAGATTAAATAGCGGAGAAATTTCTACATGTAGAATTTTTTTTCTCTTCTTAAGTTCTGTCCCCCGACCAGCACTATTTACAGTCAATGAGTTATGGGTCAGCTATGTGCCAAATCTGACACTATTATTTAAGGAGCAGATAAATAGAAATTAATAGTGGTAATGTGAATACCATCTGTTATAGATCTGCTAATGTAGTAGCTTGTTTTTTGCAATGTGAAGTCTGCTACTTTGTTATTGTAATACAATGATATTTGAGTGGACTCATGTAAAGACATCTTTAAATATGAAATTTTAAGGACCTGACCAATTAAAAAAATTTGTTTTGACCTCCCTACTTTCCAAGAGCCATAAAATTTGAAATTTTCAATTCACATAGCTATGTAAGGACTTATATTTGCTAGCTAAGTTGCATTTTTTTAATTCCACCATTTAATTTACCATAGCTTGGACTGGAATACATGAATAAAATTCTTTGTGATGTCGATCTAAAAAAAAAAAAGCACAAATCCACTATGGTTTTTGGGATTTTGTGTTTACTGTTTTCACTGTGCACTAGAAATGACATGATAGCTTTGCAGCAATGCCACATTTTTATACTTTATGTTATACTACTACAACTACTAAAACTAAAAACTTTAACATTTATTTTCTTTGTATCCCATATTCTGAAAGCTATAGGTCTTTATTTCTGTCTGGAGAGCTGCGTGAAGGATAATTTTTTTGCAGGTCTAGTTGTAGTTTTATTGCTACCTTTTGGGAGTACATACAACTTTATGATCACTTAAATTTTTTGAAGGGACAACGTGACCAAAAAAAAGCAGATCATCTGTTTTTATTTTTTTCTGTTACACTGTTCATCGTGCTCGATAAATATTGTTATATTTTAACAGTTTAGACATTTTTGGATACAGCGTTAACAATTATGTTTATTTTTTATTTCGTTTTATGTGTAAAATTGAAAAAGGGGTGATTTGTACTTTTTAGTCCCCTTAGGGGACTTGTACATGTGATCCTCTGATTGCTTGTACCATACACTGCAATAGAATACCATTGCCATCTTTATGATTCTGGCAGGCTGCCTCAGACTCGGCTTTGTAAGCTGCTCACCATGACAGAAACTCACAGGTGATAGCAGGAACACCACCACTGCACCCACTGGAAAATAGTTTCTCAAGTGTATATCACCATGGGGTTCTCTGCCCCAGGACAGTGACAGAGTTTGTGGGATTGCCGCGGCCGAGTTTCAAGCAGTTATAGAAATGTGGCAAGCAGAGTGACAAGCAGTCATAGGAATGTGGATGTGACCATGTTGATATACTGTAGCTGCTGGGGTCTCTTCATATGTTTGACATTTAATTACTGTACATTTATATAGAGATGTAGTAATGATGTTGCCTTCACACAGCATGGAAACTTTATACTGATCAGACATTATATTAAAACCACAGGTTGCAGTGGATAGCATTATCTCATGAAGCAAAAATGATGGACAAGCAGTGACTTTACATACAGTAGTTGCAAAAAGACACACGTCTGTTAGGTTACACCCTCCCTGCTCACTAGAAAACATTTAGTAACATAGTAACATAGTACATAAGGCCGAAAAAAGACATTTGTCCATCCAGTTCGGCCTGTCATCCTGCAAGTTGATCCAGAGGAAGGCAAAAAATACCTGTGAGGTAGAAGCCAATTTTCCTCACTTTAGGGGAATAAAAAATTCCTTCCCGACTCCAATCAGGCAATCAGAATAACTCCCTGGATCAACCACCCCTTTCTAGTAGCTATATCCTGTAATATTATTACGCTCCAGAAACACATCCAGGCCCCTCTTGAATTCCTTTATTGTACTCACCATCACCACCTCCTCAGGCAGAGAGTTCCATAGTCTCACTGCTCTTACCGTAAAGAATCCTTTTCTATGTTTGTGTACAAACCTTCCTTCCTCCAAACGCAGAGGATGTCCCCTCGTCACAGTCACAGTCCTGGGGATAATAGATGATGGGATAGATCTCTATACTGACCCCTGATATATTTTATACATAGTAATTAGATCTCCCCTCAGTCGTCTTTTTTCTAACGTGAATAACCCTAATTTTGATAATCTTTCAGGGTACTGTAGTTGCCCCATTCCAGTTATTACTTTAGTTGCCCTCCTCTGGACCCTCTCCAGCTCTGCTATGTCTGCCTTGTTCACTGGAGCCCAGAACTGTACACAGTACTCAATGTGTGGTCTGACTAATGATTTGTAAAGTAGTAGGAATATGTTCTCATCACGGGCATCTATGCCCCTTTTGATGCAACCCATTATCTTATTGGCCTTGGCAGCAGCTGCCTGACACTGTTTTTGCAGCTTAGTTTGCTGTTTATTAAAATTCCTAGATCCTTTTCCATGTCAGTGTTACCGAGTGTTTTACCATTTAGTATTTAGTAGTTTACATTTCTCAGTGTTAAACCTCATCTGCCACTTATCTGCCCAAGCCTCCAATCTATCCAGATCCCTCTGTAGTAGTATACTGTCCTCTTCAGTGTTAATTACTTTACACAGTTTAGTGTTATCTGCGAAAATTGATATTTTACTATGCAAGCCTTCTACGAGATCATTAATAAATATATTGAAGAGAATAGGGCCCAATACTGACCCCTGAGGTACCCCACTAGTGACAGTGACCCAATCTGAGTGTGTACCATTAATAACCACCCTCTGTTTTCTATCATTGAGCCAGTTACTTACCCACTTACAGACGTTTTCTCCCAGTCCAAGCATTCTCATTTTATATACTAACCTTTTATGTGGTACAGTGTCAAATGCTTTGGAGAAGTCCAGATACACGACATCCATTGATTCGCCGCTCTCAAGTCTAGAACTTACCTCCTCATAGAAACTGATTAAAATAGTTTGACATGACCGATCCCTCATGAAGCCATGCTGATATGGCGTTATTTGCTTATTTCCGTTAAGATGCTCTAAGATAGTATCTCTCAGAAAACCTTCAAACAGTTTACCCACAACAGATGTTAAACTTACCAGCCTATAGTTTCCAGGCTCTGTTTTTGGACCCTTTTTGAATATTGGCACCACATTTGCCATGCGCCAATCCTGTGGAACATTCCCTGTCAGTATAGAGTCCGCAAATATCAGAAATAAGGGTCTGGCTATGACATTACTTAATTCCCTTAGGATACGGGGGTGTATGCCATCCGGTCCTGGCGATTTGTCTATTTTAATCTTTTTAAGTCGCTGTTGTACTTCTTCCTTGGTCAGACAGGACACTTTTAATGGGGAATTTATTTCAACATTCAGCATTTCATCTGACAGTTTATTTTCCTCAGTGAATACATTGGAGAAAAAAATATTCAACAGCTTTGCTTTCTCCTCGTCGCTCTCTGCGACTCCCCCCTCATTACTCTTTAAAGGGCCGACACCTTCAGATTTATACTTTTTAACATTTATATAATTGAAGAACATTTTAGGGTTAGTTTTACTCTTTTTGGCAATTAATCTCTCGGTTTCTAGTTTGGCCGCTTTTATTTGTTTTTTACATGTCCTATTTTTTTCCTTATAGTTTTTCAGTGCTTCCGTGCTACCCTCCTGTTTTAGTGTTTTATATGCTTTCTTTTTGTCATTTATTGCTTTCTTTACAGTTCTGTTTATCCACATTGGTTTCTTTTTGTTCCTTAACCTTTTATTGCCATACGGTATGTACCTCTCACAATGAGCTTTTAGGATGCTTTTAAAGATATCCCATTTTGTGGCTGTATTTTTATTTGTGAGGACTTTATCCCATTTAGTTAGGCCTATGGCCTCTCTTAGTTGGCTAAATTTAGCTTTTTTGAAGTTTGGTATTTTTGTTCCTCCCTGTAGAAAACGCTCTTTTGAATGATAATTGGAAGGTTATTACTTTATGGTCACTATTTCCCAGGTGTCCCCCAACCTGCACGTCTGTTGTTCTGTCAGTGGTAGCTAGATTAATTATAACCCTCAATTGAATTTATTAGCTACGCATCTGCAGTGATGCTTGAAAGTTTGTGAATCCTTCAGAAGTTTCTATATTTCTGTATAAATTGAACCTAAAACTAATTCAGATTTTTACACCAGTCCTAAAAGTAGATAAAGATAACTTGGTCATTTATTTATTGAGGAAAATGATACAGTAACACATGTATGTGAATGGCAAAAGTATGTGGACCTTCACTTTTAGCCCATTCGTACAAAACAGTTATGCAGGTGGGTTTCCTTTCCTCGCATCAACTACTCACCTCAGGTCCTTCTACAATATTTCTATTGGATTAAGGTCAGGACTTTGACTTGGCCATTCCAAACTTTATTCCTCTTTAACCATTCTTTGGTTGAATGACTTGTGTGCTTGGTGTTGTTGTCTTGCTGCAGGACCCACCTTCTCTTGTGATTTAACTCACGGACATACAGTTGCAAGAAAAAGTATGTGAACCCTTTGGAATGATATGGATTTCTGCACAAATTGGCCATAAAATGTGATCAGATCTTCATCTAAGTGACAACAATAGACAATCACAGTCTGCTTAAACTAATAACACACAAAGAATTAAATGTTACCATGTTTTTATTGAACACACCATGTAAACATTCACAGTCCAGGTGGAAATAGTATGTGAACCCTTGGATTTAATAACTGGTTGAAACTCCTTTGGCAACAATAACTTCAACAAAACATTTCCTGTAGTTGCAGATCAGACATGCACAATGGTCAGGGGTAATTTTTGACCATTCCTCTTTACAGAACTGTTTCAGTTCAGCAATATTCTTGGGATGTCTGGTGTGAATAACATTCTTGAGGACATGCCACAGCATCTCAATCGGGTTGAGGTCAGGACTCTGACTGGGCCACTACCGAAGAGGCGTATTTTCTTCTGTTTAAGCCATTCTGTTGTTGATTTACTTCTATGCTTAGCGTCGTTGTCCTGTTGCAACACCCATCTTCTGTTGAGATTCAGCTGGTGGACAGATGGCCTTAAGTTCTCCTACAAAATGTCTTGATAAACTTGAGAATTAATTTTTCCTTCGATGATAGCAATCCGTTCAGGCCCTGACGCAGCAAAGCAGCTCCAAACCATGATGCCCCTACCACCATACTTCACAGTTGGGATGAGGTTTTGATGTTGGTGTGCTGTGCCTTCACACATAGTGTTGTGTGTTTCTTCCAAACAACTCAACTTTGGTTTCATCTGTCCACAGAATATTTTGCCAGTACTGCTGTGGAACATCCAGGTTCTCTTATGCAAACTGTAAACGTGCAGCAATGTTTTTTTATGGACAGCAGTGGCTTCCTCTGTGGTATCCTGCCATGAAATCCATTCTTGCTTAGTGTTTCACGTATCGTAGATTCGCTAACAGGGATGTTAGCATATGCCAGAGACTTTTGTAAGTCTTTAGCTGACACTCTAGGATTCTTCTTCACCTCATTGAGCAGTCTGCGGAGTGCCCTTGCAGTCATCTTTACAGGACGGCCACTCCTAGGGAGAGTACCAGCAGTGCTGAACTTTCTCCATTTATAGACAATTTGTCTTACCGTGGACTGATGAACAGCAAGGCTTTTGGAGATACTTTTATAACCCTTTCCAGCTTTATGCAAGTCAACAATTCTTAATCGTAGGTCTTCTGAGAGCTCTTTTGTGTGAGGCATCATTCACATCAGGCAATGCTTCTTGTGAAAAGCAAACCCAGAACTGGTGTGTGTGTTTTTTATAGGGCAGGGCAGCTGTAACCAACACCTCCAATCTCATCTCATTTATTGGACTCCAGTTGGCTGACACCTCACACCAATTAGCTCTTGGACATGTCATTAGTCTAGGGGTTCACATACTTTTTCCACCTGCACTGTGAATGTTTACATGGTGTGTTCAATAAAAACATGGTAACATTTAATTCTGTGTGTTATTAGTTTAAGCAGACTGTGATTGTTTATTGTTGTGACTTAGATGAAGATCAGATCACATTTTATGACCAATTTGTGCAGAAATCAATATCATTTCAAAGGGTTCACATACTTTTTCTTGCAACTGTATATCCTGACATTTTCCTTTAGCATTTGCTGGTATAATTCAAAGTTCATTATTTCATCAATGATGGCAAGATTTCCTGGCCCAGATGTAGCAAAACATCCCCAAACCATGATACTGTCACCACCGTATTTCACAGATGGGATGAGGTTTTAATGGCAGAATGCAGTGTTTTCCTTTCTCCTTTCTCCAAGCATAACACTTCTTATTTAAACAAAAAAATTCAATTTTGGTGTCATCCATCTATAAAACATTGTTCCAGTAGCCTTCATTTTGTCCAGGTTATCTTTAGCAAACTGCAGACAGACAGCAATGTTCTTTTTGGAGAGCAGTGTCTCTCTCCTTCCAATCCTGCCATGCACACCATTATTGTTCAGTGTCTTCCTTGTGGTGGACTCATGAACATTAACTTTTGCTAATGAGAGAAACATCTTTGGTTGCTTAGATGTTACCTTCGATTCCTTTGTGACCTCGCAGACTATTACATGCCTTGCTTTTGGTGTGATCTTTGTTAGTTGACTACTCCTGGGAATAGTAATAATGGTCCTGAATCTGTCTGACTTTGGATTGGTGGATGATTTTGTAACATTTTCTAGCCTGATAAGCATCAACAACTCTTCTGAAGTCATCAGAAATCTACTTTGTTCATGCAGTGATACACTTCCATAAACATGTATTGTGAAGATCATACTTTGATACATCCCAGTTCTTTGAATAAAGCCAGTCACCCACTAACACCCATTTGTCATCCCATTAATTGAAAACACCTGACTGTAATTTCACCTTCAAATTATCTGCTAATCATAAAGGTTCACATACTTTTGCAACCAGTTTAATAACACGTGCAGGTATTACTCCACATGATGAATAGTACTAGTGATTAAAAGACACATTACTCACTCTCCTCTTGGTATAACTATACCTTTTCTTTATTATTTAAAACTGTACATTTTCCCAAACAGGATATCAAATACAGATACTGTAGCGCTTGTGACAAACTCCCCTCTTTTGAGTTTGCCGCAAGTACTTGGAGAGGACTACTTGCCAGCCTCTTACCATGTGACTACGGTCCCATGTTGAATCCACCGGTTTTATGCAATAGCTGCATAGTTATATAAGTTCATGTATTTTGCTGTCTTTTGCTACCATGTGGCTAATAGAGTCTTGCCCCTGTCCTTGGGAGATAAGTGGATCACTTCTCAATTGTCTCCAGGACAAAAGACTGTGTAGAACCGGTTTTGGACAGAAAACCCATGAGTACAGCCAGGCCAAAGAGACTTTTACAAACTTTTGAATTCCTGGTCTAATTCGTGCCATTTTGGGATGTGTTAAATGTCTATGTGTATTGTAAAGGGTGGGACATTGTGTATTTGAGTAAGTGATGTCTGTCCTATTGTCTCCCCGTGTGTATTGGCGATTTCCCTTTGTCCTGAGAGATAATGGAATTACACCTCGGTTGTCTCCAGGACAGAGGACATTGTGTATTGTCCTGCCTGGGATAGTTATGTTAACCATTGTGTACCATAATTATATCACAGGCAGAGGGGAGGATGTTATGTGAGTTGTAACCTTTGTGTTATGGGTTAATGTATGTTATTTGTGGGTGTCTCCCTTGCATGGGAGCAGGAGATAAAAGAAATTGTATGTTTGAGTGCCTGTGTGCTTCCAGTAAACGTTTTCCAGCATTCAGCTTTGGCTCATGTACTGACTTATGGGGCGATACCGGTGATACCAGCGATAATAGCGATTTATTGCTCTGTGGATTATTTGGCTGTGCTATTACATGGGAAGAAGGGAATACTAGACGGTGACACAGATGATACCGTCACAGCGCTCATGGATAGTTTTAGACCTTCAGCATATCCTCATTACGTGCAATGTTTCAGGGGGCATGCGTCTTTGTCAAAACATTGTGCATGATGAGCATACACTGAAAGTCTTAAGTTCTTCATGACCGCTATCTGGATTTGATATCCTGGTTCGTAGAATGTACAAGTTTGGAGAATAAAGAGAAGGTATTTTTTATACCAAGAGGAGAGTGAGCAATGTGTCTTTCATTCACTAGTACTATTCATTATGTGGTGTTATAATCCTCAAATTTGGGGTGTGGTGAAACTCCAGTGCAGGAGCCTACTTAAGATTACACAGTGTTGTGTGTTCCTTTTATGGTACTCACAGATATGTGATATTGGATAATTTTCCTGAAAAAACTAATGAGAATGTTTAATATTTTTGACTCATTTTTTTGATATGGTTATTTTTATCTACTTTTAGGACTTGTGTAAAAATCTGATGTAGTTTTAAGTTTAATTTTCTGTATAAATATAGAAAATTATGCAGTATTCACAATCTTTCAAGCACCACTGTAGCTGTTTCTTAAATGCTGACATAGTATGTGTCATTAGTATCTCATGGGGCACAGTATTCCATAGTTTGATTACTCTAAGGCCCCTTTCACACGAGCGAGTATTCCGCGCGGATGCGATGCGGGAGGTGAACGCATTGCACCCGCACTGAATACTGACCCATTCATTTCTATGGGGCTGTGCACACGAGCGGTGATTTTCACGCATCACTTTTGCGTTGCGTGAAAATCGCAGCATGCTCCTCTTTGTGCGTTTTTCACGTAACGCAGGCCCCATAGAAATGAATGGGGTTGCGTGAAAATCGCAAGCATCCGCAAGCAAGTGCGGATGCGGTGCGATTTTTACGCACGGTTGCTAGGAGACGATCGGGATGGAGACCCGAACCTTATTATTTTCCCTTATAACATGGTTATAAGGGAAAATAATAGCATTCTGAATACAGAATGCTAAGTAAAACAGGGCTGGAGGGGGTTAAAAAAAATAAAAAATCATTTAACTCACCTTAATCCACTTGTTTGCGATGCCGAGCATCTCCGTCTGACTCTTTTACTGTATAGGACCTGCGGAGAGCATTAACTATAGTTTAAGGACCTGGGATGACGTCACTCCGGTCTTTACATGGTACGTCACATGATCTTTTACCATGGTGATTCACCATGGTAAAAGATCATGTGACGTACCATGTGATGACCAGAGTGACGTCATCCCAGGTCCTTAAACTATAGTTAATGCTCTCCACAGGTCCTATACAGTAAAAGAGTCAGACGGAGATGCCCGGCATCGCGAGCAAGTGGATTAAGGTGAGTTAAATGATTTTTTATTTTTTTTAACCCCCTCCAGCCCTGTTTTACTTAGCATTCTGTATTCAGAATGCTATTATTTTCCCTTATAACCATGTTATAAGGGAAAATAATACTATTTACAGAACACCGATCCCAAGCCCGAACTTCTGTGAAGAAGTTCGGGTTTGGGTACCAAACACGTGCGATTTTTCTCACGCGAGTGCAAAACGCATTACAATGTTTTGCACTCGCGCGGAAAAATCGCGGGTGTTCCCGCAACGCACCCGCACATTTTTCCGCAACGCCCGTGTGAAAGAGGCCTAAGGGTCCTCTTCCATGGGCCAGGCCACTACTGAGTGGTGATTAATGATATTAAAATCAAATGGCTCTCATTTAATCAGCGTTTCACATGACCAGATACAAAATGAATGGGGAGATGAAAAGTCATTATTACAATCGCTCATCCCCAATTTTTAAAGCATATTGTCAGTAGCAGATTCCAGTTTACACAGTGTGATAGGGTGGCCGTAACCATGGAAACGAGCAGTGTACAATGTGATGGAAAAACTAATGTAGCCAGCAAAGGAAGCAATGTGGACGATCACAATACCTTTGTAGGTGCCTTGTATTAACTTTCTCTACGTACATGATAAATGCCACTTGCTGATGTGACACAACCCCTTTAAGAACCAGGCCAAATTTTGGAAATCTGTCACTTTACGATAATAACTTTGGAACACTTTTACTTATCCAACCAATTCTGAGAATGTTTTTTCATGACACATCATACATCATGTTAGTGGTAAATTTGAGTTGATAGTTGAGTTTATTTTTAAAAAAAATCCCAAATTTACCAAAAATTTTGAAAAATTTGAAATTTTCTAAATTTGAATTTCTCTGCTTTTAAGACGGATAGTTATACGTCTTAAAATAGTTATTACTTAAAATTTACTATATATTTATGTTTTGTAAATGACATTTTATTTTTTTAGGACGTTAGAAGGCTTGGTTTAGAAGCAAGTTTTACAATTTAATATTTTTTTCCCAAAATCTATTTTTTAAAGGACCAATTCAGTTATGAAGTCACTTAGTGAGGATTATACAATAGAAATCACCCATAAATTACCCCACTTTAGAAACTACACCTACTCCTTTAGGTAATTTTCCATTTCAAACCAACAAGGTTTTACAACCAACAAGCCTCAATATTTATTACCCTGATTCTGTGGTTAACAGAAACACCCCAAATGTGGTTGTAAACTGCTGTATGGACACACCCCAGGGCTCAGAAGAGAAGGAACACCATATGGCTTTTGGAGGGCAGATTTTGCTGGGAAATCAAGGCAACTGGACTTACTGTAGATTTCTTGAAAACGTTTTACTCGTTCTTCCAACGAGCTTTCTCAATTCTGAGTGACTGTACAAGAATTCTCTGGTAATAAATATGTAACTGAATCAACATCTGGTAATTATACCCAGCATGGGGTCAGAGGTCATTATACCCAGCATGGGGTCAAAGGTGTTGATTCCATTATCCTAATTGGAGTCAGTAGGTGATAATGACCTCCCAAAAAAAGGTGTCAAGACAGCATTGTATGTGGCAGACAATAGATGTCTAACCCCCCGCCTCTATTCAAGCTTGGCTTCTCCATTTTTACGTAGATGGCCTCCTTCACACATCATTTGGAGGCCGATTGGTACAAACGAGGTGTAAAGGAGGCCATCTACGTAAAAATGGAGAAGCTAAAGATATACCATGATCTGGATAAATGAGAACCTTCACAGACAGATTTTGCTGGGATAATTTTCTTGGCTCATGTTGCATTTGAAGATCTACTGATGCACTCCTACAGTGGAAACCCTCAAAAGGTGAATCTATGTTGGAAACTATACCACCCGAGGAATATTTCAAGGGGGGTAGTGAGCACTTTGTTTCATAGAATATAGAAACACTTGGCTGTGAAAATGAAAAATGACATATTTGACAAGAAAATGTCAATTTAGGCCCAAATTTTTCATTTCAACAAGGGGTAACAGGAGAAAATGCACCACACTATTTGTTATCCATTTTCTCCTGAATATGGCAGCACCTCATATGTGGCCATAAAACTGCCATATGGGTGCGCCGCAGGGTTTAGAAGGGAAAGAGCGCCATATGGTTTTTGGAGGGCAGATATTGCTGGGATAGTTTTTGGATGCCATGTCACATTTAAAGCAACCCTGAGGTAACCCTAGAAAGGAAACCCAAAAGCTGACCCCATTTTGGAAACTGTACCCCTCAAGGCATTCATTGAGGGGCGTGATGAGTGTATTTACCTAACAAGTGTTTCATAGAATATACAAACACTTGGCTATGAAAATGAAAAATTCTATTTTTTCCAATAAAATGTTGCTTTAGTTGGAAATTTTTAATTTTCACAATGGGTAATCAGTGAAAATGCACCCCATTTTTTTCTGAATATGGAAACACCCCATTTGTGATCAGAAACTGCTGTTTCAGGACATGACAGCATTCAGAGGGGAAGGAACGACATATGTATTTTCTAACATGGAATTTGCCTAAATTGTTTTTAGGGGCTATAACTTTTATTTATTTTTTGTTTACTGAGCTGTGTGAGGGCTTTCTTTGTGGGAGAAACTGTAGTTTTTTTGTATTTGTACCATTGTTGGGTACATATGACCTTTTTGATTACTTTTTACACCATTTTTTGGAGATGAGGAGGTCAAAAATTGCAATTCTATCAGTGTTTTTAATTGTTATTCTTTATGGGGTTCTCCATGCGGTATATATTATATGATACCTTTATGCTCTGGGTCAATACAGTTAAGGCAATACCACATCTATATCGTTTTTTTCATGTTTTACAAATTTTTCAGCATAAAAATAAGTTATATTTTCCATCACCACACACTAACATCCATAACATTTTTATTTTTCCACCCATGTAGCTGTCTAAGGGCTTGTTTTTGTGGGACAGGTGACAGTTTTTATTGGTATCATTTAAAGATACATGACTTTTTTGATCACTTTTTATACAATTTTTTGGGAAGTGAGGTGGGCAAACCTTGCAATTCTATCAATGTTTTAAATTTTTATAACTTTATTCAGTGGGTCAATACAGTTATAAAGATACCACATTTATATATTTTTTCTATGATTTACAAATTTTTCAGCGTAAAATCAATTTTTATAAAAAATGGGATATTTTGCATCGCCACATACTAACATCCATAACATTTTTATTTTTCAGCCAACCTAGCTGTCTGAGGGCTTGTTTTGTGGGAAGGGCTGCAGTTTTTATTAGTACCATTTTGAGGTACATATGACTTTTTTGATCAGTTTTTATACAATTTTTTGGAAAGTGAGGTGGGAAAAATTGAAATTCCATCATTATTTTTTGTTTTAATGGAGTTCACCTGAAGAGTAACATGATCCTTTTATAGATCTGGACATTACGGACGGGTCGATACCAAACATGTGTAGTGTATTTTATTTATTTTTATTTTTAAATTTTTAACCAATTATAAATGTGCAGATATAGGAAACAAATAATTCTTTTCTTTTTTTGTTATTTTTTTCACTTTTCTTAACACTTTTTGTACCACTTGGTTCTTGAAGATCCAATGGATCTGATAGCTCTTCAATACACTGCAATAGTCTATTGCAGTGTATTGACACTAAGCCTCTGTCAGGACCTGTCAGGCTTATGGTACATGGCAAGCCTGGATGTCTTTGTAAGGTGTCCGGTGGTCATAGTAATTATTGGGACGATGCCATAGCAGTGCAGCATCCCGACGGGAGGGAGCTCCCTCACTCTGTTAACTGTTTAACCATAGGGATGCTGCCATGGCAACGCAGTGGCACGATGGGAGAGGAAACTCCCTCGCTCTGTGAACCCCTTCCATACAGCGGTCTCTGTTAACCCCTTCCATACATGCACTCCTTTCCTGGAGTAGGATTGAAGGTGTTTATTTTTTTTTTTTATAAATTAATAATAAAGTTAAAAATAAAATAAAATTAAAGGTGGTTTTCAAATTTTCTGCATCATATGACAAGAAACAACACATTATCACTTGCTAACTTACTCACCGACCTACTAGCAGCAATGACAATCTGATACAAAAGAACTAACTTACGTGTGAACAGAGCTTATAAGTGAAACCAGCCCAATGGTCTTTGATTTTGTAAATGAAATATGGGTTGTATGTAGAAGATTGTACAAATAATATAGAAATATACTCTCAGTGCACCTATGACAATGCAGATTCTCTGAACCACTCAATCTAAGATACAGGATGGACAATAATGAGAAACCTATTTCACATATTTCTCTTCTTCTATTTATGTAGATGATTTTTCCAGCTCTAGTGTTTCTGGGTATGAAGAAAAATGACTGCTGTGGATGCTGTGGTAATGAAAGCTGTGGAAAGAGATTTGCTGTAAGTACTCAAGTGAAAGCAGCAGTACTTTCTCTTTAAAAGAGTATCAATCATTGGAAATGGAAAGCGTGGGATAAATGGAGAGACAGTGAGCTGCAGGATGTATATTTATTTAGGATTTGATTCAGTATTTTCATGTACATTGCTGAGTAGATTCTTCCTGAACATATAAAGAAAACCTCTGAATCCTGCTTAGGGCTCATGCACATTGGGTGTTTTGCCGTCTGCAAAACATGGATACCGACCACATGCATTCCAAATTTTGCAGAACGGAAGGGCCGTCGGTAATGTGAACATTATTTTGCGGAACGGCCATGCGGACATACGGACACGGAATGCACAAGTAGTCATTTTCTTTTTTTTGCGGCCCCACTGAAATGAATGGTTCTGCATACGAGCCGCAAAAGAAATTGTGAAAAAAAAAGTTTGTGTGCATGAGCTCTTACCCCATGCATACAGCAATCTCCTCGTATATACTGTCAATCACTCTGTATTAATAGTAGGTGGGGAGGGCAGACATCAAAGACTTTTTATTGTGTCCCTCCACAACTCATGCTGCTGTTTCATAGGGTAGGATTGGAGACCTGACAGGTCTGCTTTATAGGGGAATGTATCATATATATGTTTTCATTTCAGTGCTAAATTTCGGTGAGTAGAAGAGAATTAATGCCTTACTTTTATATTCCTGCCATATTGAAGACACAAGTAGCCTGCCTATAAATAGACTATGGGGCAGGGTATGTTTGCTTTATGGCAGCTGCAATAAATGGGAGTCAATTGAAAGATGTGTGTCTAGAGACTAAATGAGACATTTAGATGTGCGGACACTCGTTCATCAGGTGAAACTGTCATTTGTGCAGGCTCGTAAATGATCATTTCTTTTGGCAGCAGATCGCTGTTTAGAGAGCATGACCCAGAAACAGTGTAGCTGTATGAGGACGATCATTCCTAATAGCGACCGCTCGTCCTCATACTATGGAGGTGATCGCTGCATGTAAATGCAGCGCTTCACCTCCACTTAATGAGCAGGCGTCTGTCGGGAAGGAAAGCTTCCTTCCCGACAATCTGCTGCTCGTTGGTCCGTGTAAATCCGCCTTAATACTGTTACCAGGAATAGAAGGCAAACATCCGCTCTTCCAGTGACTATTGACAACACGAGAGATGCCTCTGTGTTGTGTTTCTATCCGGTCTTATCTAGGCCTTCATCAGTAAAATAGGACTGGCTCCCTAATGATACTGGGATGACTCTGTATATTCTTTGTCAGTCTACACAGCAAAGCAGAAAAGTGAGCTGCAGAGTTCCCAAATTGTCAGCCTAGTGTGTTTGTGTTTTTAGCATTGTTTTTGAAAACTTGAATATGTTAGGATTTTTCTTTATGGATAGTTAACATAAAACTAAAACAATACTCTTTTTGTTACTGCCGTAGAGTTTGAATGGAGTGGCAGCATTCATGCTCGACCTCTACTCTGTTCAAACTCTACCAAGTGTAAGCCTTTTTTAAGTGGAATGAAATTCTTGCCATATTTTCTCATAATTTAGCCACCCAAAATGATAAACCAATATTGCGAGTAATTTCTGTTCTGGCTTTTTGTTGCAGATGTTTTCTTCTATCCTTTTTGCTGCCATAGGATTTGTTGGAGCCGCTTACAATTTCATTGTTTCTATAGTTGCTATAAATAAAGGGCCAATATGTTATTTGGGAAAAGAAGGTACTGAAGAGATTTGGAACTATCCCTTCACCGATGGGTATGTGTAAACTTACATTCAAATTATTCTACAAAATAAAGCTTTTGAGAATACTGTTTCATTTAGGTTGCTCAGTTCTGTGCTTCTGAACAAGAAATGTGGTTAAAAAATTCATCTTTTTTTGTATGTCTGACAATTCTGTATGTAAGCACATAACCAAGCAGGTACGTAAAGGTTTTTCCCCCACAAACCAAACTCTCTCAATTATTTATGGGACCACAATAAAAATGGTCTTCTGTTTTTATAAACAGGTTAAAGCTTCCCTTAACCCCTTAGTGACCACCAATACGCCTTTTGGGGCGATCACTAATGGGCCTTAGGCTGGGCCGCCACCTATTCACAGTGGTCCGGTCTATGAGCTGGACGCAATGGCGCCTGCCACATGTAAGAGGTGACAGAGGGGTCAGACTCCCTCTCTCTCCCATTGGCACCCTGCAAATGCGATTGCAGGGTGCTGATGTGTGTATAGTCAGGCTGGGGCTTGTGTAGGCCCCACACTACACAAAAATCATGTAAATTGTCCCTTACAGTGAATGCTGTAAGAAAAACAACAAAAAATGTCAGAATTGCTCATTTATTCTTAGTCGCCACCGAAAAAAACGTAATAACATGCGATCAAAAAGTGTTATTTTCCCCAAAATGATACTAATGACAATTACAAGTAATTCCTCAAAAATCAAGTCCACACACAACTCCATAGAAAGAAAAATAAGAGGTTTTATTGCACAAAAGTATTAAAACATATATTTTTTTAATGACGTGTTTGATATAGCTGTAATTGTTCGGACCCAAAAAATAAAGATATCATGTTATTTATGCAGAAAAATCTACACCACAAAATTTATAATGTAAAAACTCAGTAGCACTATTGCTGTTTTTTTCCCATCTCCCTCCCAGAAAGAGTTAGTAAAAGTTAATCGGAAAGTTATATTTACCTCAAAATGGCACCATTACAAACTACAACTTGTCCTGTAAAAAAACAAGCCCTCATACAGCTACATAGATGGAAAATGCATAGAAAAAATTAAAAAGTTATAGCTCTTGAATGCGATGATGAAAAAAGGAAGAAAAACGCTTGGTCAGTAAGACCCAAAATAGGCTGGTCACTAAGGGGTTGACACACTGCCCTCTCTTGCACAGGCGCACTGCTCTGTGCACCTCTGTGACCTGCTAAGAAAAGACAGCTCTCAAAGGCCGATGGACATGACCATTCGCAAGCGTTCTTCAAAAACAAAAGTGGGAAATGGGTCAATGATAACAATATAGCTTTGCAAAGAGACATTTTCAAAAGATCTAAAGTCTGAGCTCTGTTTATGTTAGTGGGATGACCAGGGCCGGTGCAAGGATTTTTGCACACACAAGTGAAGCTACATTTTGGCGCCCCCCCCCCCCCACAACTCGGTCGGGGTGATGTAAAAAGGAGGGTGTGATGTGACATAGAGGGGGATGAGAAATGTGACATGGAGGGGGGAGAAATATGACATAGGGGGGTGATGTGACATGGAGGGGGAAAAATGTGACATAGGGGGGTGATGTGACATGGAGGGGGAGAAATGTGACATAGGGGGGTGATGTTTCAAAGAAGAAGACCGGCACTTCGCAGATGTAGATCACAATGTAGATTTATTCAGTCACATATTCAAGTGGCATAGTGACGCGTTTCAGCACAAGTGTGCTTTCATCAGACTGCAGTCTGATGAAAGCACACTTGTGCTGAAACGCGTCACTATGCCACTTGAATATGTGACTGAATAAATCTACATTGTGATCTACATCTGCGAAGTGCCGGTCTTCTTCTTTGAAACGTTTGTCTGGACGCCATTCCACGGACACGTGCACCGCGAATTCAAGAAGGTAGTGCCGCCCTGTCTTCACTAGAATCTATAGGGGGGTGATGTGACATGGAGGTGGAGAAATGTGACATTTCTCCCCCTCCATGTCACATTTCTCCCCATCCATGTCACATCACCCCCTGCTTTTTACATCACCCCCTTTGTGTCACATTTCTTCCCCCTATGTCACATTTCTTCCCCCTATGTCACATTTCTCCCCCTCCATGTCACATTTCAACCCCCTCCATGTCACATTTCCCCCCTCTATTAATGTTGTTTAAAAATAAACATTATGCTGCTCACCTAGGCCTGTTCCCATCTGCAGCAGCTCCCCTTCTCCTCTGTGTGGTCCTGGTATCTTCTCTCTGTGCTCCCGACAAGACTTTGAGGACCTTTCCCACTCAGCCAATCAGTGGCTGCAGCTGTGTCATGTGTCAGACCAGTGATTGGCTCAGCAGGAAATCACTGCCCTGACACGTGACACAGCTGCGGCCACTGATTGGCAGAGTGGGAAAGGTCCTCAAACAACTTGTCAGGACTCGGGAGCCCAGAGAGAAGATATGAGGACCACCACACAGAGGAGAACAGCCGCAGGAGGCTGGCGGCATGCAAGTGATTAATGAAAAAAAAAAAGTTTCATTTTTCCGCCCCCCCTTCTCATCACCCTAAGGCGGCCGCTTGGTCTGCCTTATTATAGCACCGGGCCTGGGGATGACCCTTTAAGTTAAGCCAGTTTAGAGGCATCACAAGGCATACAGGACATTCACGTCAGCTGTTTAAATGGGGCATGTGGCACTTACATGAGAGCTGTGGCCCCTTCATAGTATACAAGGCACAGGGCAGTACATTGTGTAGTCACAGTGCCTGGTATTGCAGCTCAATACCATTCTCTTTAATTGGACTGTTCTGCAGAAACGCCATGTGACCGATGAACATAATGTCACTGCCAAGGAGACCCCTTCAAAAAGCTAATCAGTGGGGGGTGTTGGAAGTCAGACTCCAGCAATTAGAAATGAATGACTCATCCCAGGTATTTCAATATTTAAGTACTGGGAAACCCCTTTAACCTCTTCCCGACAACCGGATCTCAGGTCTTTAAAGATGGCGTCCTGAGTGGCTAAAACACAGAAGCGAGAAATTCCGTGTAAGGAACGTCTGCCCCCATCGGAAAACGAGGAAGGCGTTCATTTATAGTAATGAGTGAGCCTGTACTAGGCTTCCAGCCTCATTACTTATATAATACCATTCAGGCCAGCAAGTGGCAGCACTGAACTATAATATTGTAGAGAGAAAATTCTATTTTTCTGTACAAATTGAAATCTGATGATTGCAAGTTGGGGTTCAAATGGGGACCTAACAAAAAGTAAAAAAAATAAAAAAAAGTGTTGAAATATAGATTTTTTTTAAAAATCACCCCCCTTTCCTCAAAATTTAAATAAACAAACAAAAAAAAAATAGCGTAACATCATGGGGCATCACTGCGTGTGAAAATACCCACACTATTAAAATATAAAATAACTAAACTTATCCCAAACGGCTATGTGAATGGAAAAATAAAAAAAGCAAAAACGGAAAATCCCTGCATCAGGAAGGGGTTAAATGGAGCATAGATTTATTCCCTTAAAGACCGGGCCTATTTTAATTTTACATTTTCTATTTTTCCTCCTCATGTTCCAAAAGCCATAACTTTTTTATTTTTCCGTTCACATAGCTACTGTATATGAGGGCTTATTTTTGGCTGGACAAGCTACATTTTTTAATGCCACCATTTAATTTACCTTGTCTTGTATTAGAAAACAGGAAAAAAAATCTTTGTGCGGCAAAATTGAAAAAATAAAATGAATTCCACCAAGGTTTATGGGGTTTTGACATCATAGCGTTTATTATGCACTAAAAATGACCTGACGTTCTTATTCTGCGGCTCAATACAAAGGCGGTGATACCAAACTTGAATTTTTTTTTGTTTTACTACTTTATAAAAAATAAAAACCCTTAGGAAAAACCAAATATTTTCATGACTTTTTTATATTTCAGTCTACAGAGCCGTGTAAGGGCTTGTTTTTTTGCGTAACGAACTGTAGTATTTATTGATACTATTTTTGTAGTATAATACTACAAGAAAATTTAGACTAGAACCTTCAGAATCACAGGTGCATATCCATGAAGCAAACATGATTATAAAAAAAAGAAAATGGCTGCACAACATTATACATATAATCAAAAAAGCCAAGAAATGGGGATCATTCTAAATAAAAGTGGTACAATACCGACTATAAATGAGTCAATGGAAGCTCTTAGCGCACATATTTGATCAAACATATGTCGGGCCCATCTACCAGGCGTCAAGGTGGCTTCCGCAGATGGGTCCCTAACACTAATATACTGCCTCTCTTGGACTTACCTAAGCCTACAGTTTTCAGGGCAGTGTAGGAACCAGCTACATAAGTACTCTGCTCAGAAGTCCCAGGTAGATGGGCGTGTCCAGTCTAAAAGAGGCCTCAATTAATACTACAAGAAAATTTTGACTAGAACCTTCAGAATCACAGGTGCATATCCATGAAGCAAACATGATTATAAAAAAGAAAATGGCTGCACAACATTATACATACAAACCTGTGCACCTGTGATTCTGAAGGTTCTAGTAAAAATTTTCTTGTAGTATTAATTGAGGGTAGCGCCTCTTTTAGGCCTCTTTCAGACGACAGTATGGCTTTTTCAGTGTTTTGCGGTCCGTTTTAAACGGATCCGTTGTTCTGTTTTTTGTTTCCGTTGTGTTTCCGTTTCCGTTCCGTTTTTCCGTATGGCAAATACAGTATACAGTAATTTCATAGAAAAAATTGGGTTGGGCATAACATTTTAAATAGATGGTTCCGCAAAAAACGGAACGGATACGGAAGACATACGGATGCATTTCCGTATGCATTCCGTTTTTTTGCGGACCCATAGACTTTAATGGAGCAACAGAACGTGATTTGCGGCCAAATATAGGACATGTTCTATCTTTAAACGGAACGGAAAAACGGAAATACGGAAACGGAATGCATACGGAACATATTCCGTTTTTTTTGCGGAACCATTGAAATGAATGGTTCCGTATACGGACCGTATACGGACCGCAAAAAACGGCCCGCAAAACGGAAAAAAAAAAACGGCCATGTGAAAGAGGCCTTAGACTGAACATGCCCATGTACCTGGGACTTCTGAGCAGAGTACTTATGTAGCTGGTTCCTACACTGCTCTGAATATTGTAGGCTTAGGTAAGGTAAAGAGAGGCAGTATATTTAGTGTTAGGGACCTATCTGCGGAAGCCACCTTGACGCCTGGTAGATGGGCCCGACACACGTTTGAGCTTCCATTGACTCATTTATAGTCGGTATTATACCACTTTTATTTAGAATGATCCCCATTTCTTGGCTCTATTGTTTGTATGTATAATGGTGTGCAGCCATTTTCTTTTTTATATATTTTTGTAGTATATACACCGTTATTCAATTTTTGGGGGGGACAAAACGTTCACCACACAGAATTTTTTATATTTTTTATATTTTAATAGTTCAAACATTTTTGGACGCGGTGATACCCAATACCCAATTTTTTTTATTGTTTATGTATTTTTATATGTAAAATAGGGAAAGGGTGGTTATTCAAACTTTTAATATATTGGTGTTTTTTTTTGCATTTTTTTCACTTTTTATTTATAACTATTAGCCCCCATAGGGTCCTCGTACATGGGATCTTTTGATCCCCTCTCCTATTCACCCTAATAGAGATCTATTAGGGTGAATAGGATTGTTACTCCCTCCATTCTGAGCTATGCCTCGTGCATAGCTCAGCATAGAGAATGCAATGGCTTCAGAAGCGTCCAGGCTGCCATGGCAACCGATCGGAGCCCCGCAATTTCACTGTGGGGGCTCCAATCGGAAGGCAGAGGGAATCGCATCCCTCTGTCTTTATTCACAGGTGCCACGATCAGCGGCACCTGAGGGGTTAAATGCCGGGGCGACGCGATCGCTGCTCCCTGTCAGTGCGGCCAGGAGCCGGCTGTATGATACAGCCGGCACACGGCGCGTATGAAGCAGGTTCACTGCAGAGGCCCGCTCCATACACCTGAGGGCCGATAACGCCGTATATTTTAAGAGGTTAAAAAACAAAGGGTGGGTCACATGTTGCAGATTTAATTTTAGAAGCATGCAGTGACTCGGAGGGAAGGCGAGAATGGGACTGGAACTGGCTATAATGAAGGTACTCACAGTACTCACAGTTCATCGCAGCAGTGAATGCACACCCTCGGGGCACACCCTGGTATTAGGGCTTCTGCCTGCCTGGTGGTAGATGGGGTACCCTTGATGGTAGATAGTTGGCATGGTGTAAGGTAGGAGGTCAGATGCAGAGGCCTAGCGGACGTATGATGGTGTCAATAATCAGGCCCTTTGGTTGCAATAAATAAAGTCTTTGTGGGTAGTACATATAGCAGCAAAAGTAACAGTTCCAAAGTAAATCACAGTGTAGTTCTTTTCCCAGTAGCTGTGTATAGTTAGCAACAATGATAGTAGTAGTTGTCCCTAGGTCTATACTGTTCTTGGTAAGCCTTTCTGGAGTTCCTGGGCCGAGGAGTGCAGATATAAGAGTGAGATGGCCAGTCCATCTCAAATATTCCCTTTCCAAAGCAGCAAAGTCTCAACGCCAGAAACAAGCGAAAACCTTGCTGTCTTTATCTTGCACAGCCTTTATGGTTCTTGACCATCTAAGATGGCTGGTCTGTTTCTTTCAGGGGTACTCTGATGATAAAGGATCATTCTGGCAGCTGTAGCCTCATAGATAGAGGTTCTCTGGACTCTGGTGTAGTTTGCAAGAGTTTGCACATGTAGGTCTTGTCTGTAGCTCTGCTCAACTAAGACTTACTAACCATGGGGCGGACCCGGTCCATAACCCCAACAACCTAACAAAATATGCCAGAGTTAACTGTTGGGCAGACTAGATGGGCCAAATGGTTTTATCTGCTGACACATTCTATGTTTCTATGTTTGTTGCCCATACACAGTGATCACCCATAATCATAGGGCCCATTGGTAACAATGTGGATTCATATACCAAAATAGCAATACAGATAAAGAATGCACTCTACATACATTATTATAAAAATGAAATACTTTATGATAATGCATGATAAAAAGACAAATACAAGGTATTGACATTTACACACAGATGAGATGCCAAAAAGTGGTCACAAAAGACACAATAATATCAGCAAAGTACAACCAAATAAAGCGGGTCATAATACAGACCCAATATGGCACCTCAAACCAACCCTAACACGTGTTTTGAGTTTTGCTTCCTCAGGGGTTTTTTTCTCACCTAACAATTATAAATACCTCCCCTGACCAAGCTAACACCTGTTGCATATATATATATGCATGGTTGAAAATTCTAGAAAACACCTAGTATTAAACCATCTGCACCTGGGTGGGATTCAGGAGTAACACATATCATCAAGCCAAAGCCGCACTAGCTGGGGCGCCGGTCATGTGACGAGGCTGAATCACCTGATACCCCACCCTCTGCCCCTTATACTTCCGAGAATATAGAGATAGATGAGTATACATAAATTATCAATATAAGGTACTCAGAAAAGATGAGACAAACATACAACTCTCAGGAGCAGAGAAACAGCTCCTATATCGGCATAATACATGAAGGAAGTAATGATCATCAGATCAAATGCCTGAATAGCCAGAAGCACGTCACATGATCGGATCACTGATCAACAAGGGTCAGCAATACCCCCTGAGAAAGCAAAACGCGAAAGTTGTGTTGGTGTGGATTTGAGGCGCTATATTGGGTCTGTATAACTTATGTGTGCAGTTTTGTATATCAATTTGGATATATGTCCTGCTTTATTTGGTTGTACTTTGCTGCTATTATTGTGCCATTTGTGACCACTTTTTGGGGTCTTATCTGTGGTGTAAATCTCAATACCCTGTATTTGTCTTTTAATCATGCATTATAATAAAGTATTTCATTTTTATAATAATGTATGTAGAGTGCAGTATTAAATTAACCCTTTAAACAGTGATTAACCCTTTGCAGTCATCCTCTGGGGCACTGCAAGCAAAATGCTGATAGATGCAGTAAATCCACATATATTAAAGGGTTAGTCTCATCTCGGCCTATCATGGTCAAGAAAGGACTAATCACAGTAAGCAGCGGCTGGGAATAGGAAGAGTTACGGAAATGGCAGAGTGACCAGCACTGTGCTGTTTCTGTATCTGTCATAGCAGTAAATCGGAGCTACACCAACAGCGTAGTACAGCAAGCTACGCTGTTTCCATAACTCACTGAATACTCCTTTAAATGGAGTCTGTCACCTGCAAAATTGGTTTCAAAGTAAGCATACTGTCATGTAGGGCAGGTGCTTCCAAACCTAACCATATCTTTCTTGTGTAATTCTGGTCCTCCATTTGGTGGACCATCACCTTTCTAGTAATGTTGCCCAGTGCTTCCCCCTCTTGTTTGATTAAAAGTCCCTGCGATTTCAGAGCTGGGGAAGTCAGGGGCAACGAAAGGAGCACCTCCACCCACACGGCCGCATCTTCCATGAGGCTAGAAGACCATCTTGATTTATGCGAGGGCCGACCTGCCTCTGTGGGGGCAGGAGTTTAAAGTGGTGCACAGGAGCCCACTACAGGCTGGAGCACTACAAGTGGGCATTACAAGGTGGAGCACTACAGGGAGGAGGCATTACAGGCTTGGGCACTATAGGGGGGGGGCATTACAGGCTGGAGTACCACAGAGAACATTACAGGCTGGAGCACTACAGGGGGGCATTAGAGGCAGCAGCATTACAGGAATGCATTACAGGCTGGAGCACTACAGGGGGCATTACAGGCTAGAACACTACAGGATGGTACTAGAGGCTGGAGTACTACAGGGGCATTACAGGCTGGAGCACTGCAGGAAAACATTACAGGCTAGAGCACTACAGCGGGACATTAAAGGCTTGTGCACAACAGGAACGCATTAGAGGCTGGAGCACTACTGGGGGGGGGGGGGGGTGGGCATTACAGGCTGGACCACTACAGGATAGCATTAGAGGCTGGAGCACTACAGGATAGCATTAGAGGCTGGAGCACTACAGGGAGGCATTACAGGCTGGAGCACCACAACACACAGTTTGCAACTTTTTTAACGCCACTTTTCAGGCTCAAACTAAATCATAAATCACCCCCTATGTTCAACATGACAGGTTCCCTTTAACATTCTGCCTCATTTGCTGTGGATTTGCCCCTGTACTTTATTTTTTCTGTGGATCCTTGATGAGGTATATTCATTGACAAGCCACATTAAATACTGGTAACCCCCTTTCCCAGACAGATTTCCGAGTCAGATTTTCAGTTTCACCATATATTATGCATACTGGCCAACTTCTTTGAGAATTTCATCCCCCACTAGAAGACCACTTATCAATGCAGTTTTGACCAGTAATCTCAGAGAGGTTTCTTGGATATGAGAAGGGCAACATACACAGAATGTTTATGGCTTTTGACATTTTTGTTGTGTTTTGGTTTCAGTGGCATTTTTTGGTCAAAATACAACATGGTGTAGATATGCCTTTTTTATCACAGGCTTTTCTATAAAAATGCCTAAAAAATTACCTTAAAAATCGCTTGAAATAAAACTTTTTCTCCTTTTCTTCAATTTTTAATGCTCGCGTATAGTCCTTACAGAACAA